>NC_088782.1:80684581-80892081 GCF_958450345.1 Calliphora vicina | reverse complement strand
GATAGATAGATAGATAGATAGATAGATAGATAGATAGATAGATAGATAGATAGATAGATAGATAGATAGATAGATAGATAGATAGATAGATAGATAGATAGATAGATAGATAGATAGATAGATAGATAGATAGATAGATAGATAGATAGATAGATAGATAGATAGATAGATAGATAGATAGATAGATAGATAGATAGATAGATAGATAGATAGATAGATAGATAGATAGATAGATAGATAGATAGATAGATAGATAGATAGATAGATAGATAGATAGATAGATAGATAGATAGTAGATAGATAGATAGATAGATAGATAGATAGATAGATAGATAGATAGATAGATTGATAGATAGATAGATAGATAGATAGATAGATAGATAGATAGATAGATAGATAGATAGATAGATAGATAGATAGATAGATAGATAGATAGATAGATAGATAGATAGATAGATAGATAGATAGATAGATAGATAGATAGATAGATAGATAGATAGATAGATAGATAGATAGATAGATAGATAGATAGATAGATAGATAGATAGATAGATAGATAGATAGATAGATAGATAGATAGATAGATAGATAGATAGATAGATAGATAGATAGATAGATAGATAGATAGATAGATAGATTAGATAGATAGATAGATAGATAGATAGATAGATAGATAGATAGATAGATAGATAGATAGATAGATAGATAGATAGATAGATAGATAGAGTAGATAGATAGATAGATAGATAGATAGATAGATAGATAGATAGATAGATAGATAGATAGATAGATAGATAGATAGATAGATAGATAGATAGATAGATAGTAGATAGATAGATAGATAGATAGATAGATAGATAGATAGATAGATAGATAGATAGATAGATAGATAGATAGATAGATAGATATAGATAGATAGATAGATAGATAGGATAGATAGATAGATAGATAGATAGATAGATAGATAGATAGATAGATAGATAGATAGATAGATAGATAGATAGATAGATAGATAGATAGATAGATAGATAGATAGATAGATAGATAGATAGATAGATAGATAGATAGATAGATAGATAGATAGATAGATAGATAGATAGATAGATAGATAGATAGATAGATAGATAGATAGATAGATAGATAGATAGATAGATAGATAGATAGATAGATAGATAGATAGATAGATAGATAGATAGATAGATAGATAGATAGATAGATAGATAGATAGATAGATAGATAGATAGATAGATAGATAGATAGATAGATAGATAGATAGATAGATAGATAGATAGATAGATAGATAGATAGATAGATAGATAGATAGATAGATAGATAGATAGATAGATAGATAGATAGATAGATAGATAGATAGATAGATAGATAGATAGATAGATAGATAGATAGATAGATAGATAGATAGATAGATAGATAGATAGATAGATAGATAGATAGATAGATAGATAGATAGATAGATAGATAGATAGATAGATAGATAGATAGATAGATAGATAGATAGATAGATAGATAGATAGATAGATAGATAGATAGATAGATAGATAGATAGATAGATAGATAGATAGATAGATAGATAGATAGATAGATAGATAGATAGATAGATAGATAGATAGATAGATAGATAGATAGATAGATAGATAGATAGATAGATAGATAGATAGATAGATAGATAGATAGATAGATAGATAGATAGATAGATAGATAGATAGATAGATAGATAGATAGATAGATAGATAGATAGATAGATAGATAGATAGATAGATAGATAGATAGATAGATAGATAGATAGATAGATAGATAGATAGATAGATAGATAGATAGATAGATAGATAGATAGATAGATAGATAGATAGATAGATAGATAGATAGATAGATAGATAGATAGATAGATAGATAGATAGATAGATAGATAGATAGATAGATAGATAGATAGATAGATAGATAGATAGATAGATAGATAGATAGATAGATAGATAGATAGATAGATAGATAGATAGATAGATAGATAGATAGATAGATAGATAGATAGATAGATAGATAGATAGATAGATAGATAGATAGATAGATAGATAGATAGATAGATAGATAGATAGATAGATAGATAGATAGATAGATAGATAGATAGATAGATAGATAGATAGATAGATAGATAGATAGATAGATAGATAGATAGATAGATAGATAGATAGATAGATAGATAGATAGATAGATAGATAGATAGATAGATAGATAGATAGATAGATAGATAGATAGATAGATAGATAGATAGATAGATAGATAGATAGATAGATAGATAGATAGATAGATAGATAGATAGATAGATAGATAGATAGATAGATAGATAGATAGATAGATAGATAGATAGATAGATAGATAGATAGATAGATAGATAGATAGATAGATAGATAGATAGATAGATAGATAGATAGATAGATAGATAGATAGATAGATAGATAGATAGATAGATAGATAGATAGATAGATAGATAGATAGATAGATAGATAGATAGATAGATAGATAGATAGATAGATAGATAGATAGATAGATAGATAGATAGATAGATAGATAGATAGATAGATAGATAGATAGATAGATAGATAGATAGATAGATAGATAGATAGATAGATAGATAGATAGATAGATAGATAGATAGATAGATAGATAGATAGATAGATAGATAGATAGATAGATAGATAGATAGATAGATAGATAGATAGATAGATAGATAGATAGATAGATAGATAGATAGATAGATAGATAGATAGATAGATAGATAGATAGATAGATAGATAGATAGATAGATAGATAGATAGATAGATAGATAGATAGATAGATAGATAGATAGATAGATAGATAGATAGATAGATAGATAGATAGATAGATAGATAGATAGATAGATAGATAGATAGATAGATAGATAGATAGATAGATAGATAGATAGATAGATAGATAGATAGATAGATAGATAGATAGATAGATAGATAGATAGATAGATAGATAGATAGATAGATAGATAGATAGATAGATAGATAGATAGATAGATAGATAGATAGATAGATAGATAGATAGATAGATAGATAGATAGATAGATAGATAGATAGATAGATAGATAGATAGATAGATAGATAGATAGATAGATAGATAGATAGATAGATAGATAGATAGATAGATAGATAGATAGATAGATAGATAGATAGATAGATAGATAGATAGATAGATAGATAGATAGATAGATAGATAGATAGATAGATAGATAGATAGATAGATAGATAGATAGATAGATAGATAGATAGATAGATAGATAGATAGATAGATAGATAGATAGATAGATAGATAGATAGATAGATAGATAGATAGATAGATAGATAGATAGATAGATAGATAGATAGATAGATAGATAGATAGATAGATAGATAGATAGATAGATAGATAGATAGATAGATAGATAGATAGATAGATAGATAGATAGATAGATAGATAGATAGATAGATAGATAGATAGATAGATAGATAGATAGATAGATAGATAGATAGATAGATAGATAGATAGATAGATAGATAGATAGATAGATAGATAGATAGATAGATAGATAGATAGATAGATAGATAGATAGATAGATAGATAGATAGATAGATAGATAGATAGATAGATAGATAGATAGATAGATAGATAGATAGATAGATAGATAGATAGATAGATAGATAGATAGATAGATAGATAGATAGATAGATAGATAGATAGATAGATAGATAGATAGATAGATAGATAGATAGATAGATAGATAGATAGATAGATAGATAGATAGATAGATAGATAGATAGATAGATAGATAGATAGATAGATAGATAGATAGATAGATAGATAGATAGATAGATAGATAGATAGATAGATAGATAGATAGATAGATAGATAGATGGTATAGATGGTATCTGGTATAAAAATACGCTAAAAGCAAAGAAATCAACGATAGTTCATAAATAAATATTTAATTTTTTTTTTATCTAATATTTAAAAAAATTGTAATATATAATATTTAAACTGAATGATCGGTAAAACCATTTTATTTTGATTATATATCATAAAATGTTGAATGAGCTGAAAATAATGCAGCTCTGTTAACCTAACAGTCTTTGAGTACGAAGTATGTTAGTTTACACATTAACATAGGTAATGTTAAAAAACGGAGCTAACTGACGGAGCTAACTTCACACACATATAAATATTACATTTCTTGCCTCCATTAAAACGAAGTCTGGTTATGTATTAACTAATAGCTATACTGACAGTTTTCAAAAATAATTTTTACCGACTTCGTGTTAATGGGGTTTAGCAGATTAACCCGCATTTTCTCAATCTCCAGTTATCGTTTTTCGTAACGATATACTGTCGTCACGAAAAATTAAACAAATTTCTGGGCACTTACATTCAAAATAGGATCCATTGAGGAAATGCAAAATTGATTTTGGAAACTATTTCGAAGCCTGTTTTCAAAAAACCAATAATATTCTCATCATATCTTTGTCATTTGATAAAAAATACTGTTTTATTTTTTAAATATTCCAAAAATGATCAAGAAAAGTATAAAATAAACAAGTAAGAAAGTATGGTCGGTCAAGCCCGACCACCTTACACCAAGTAAATGAGTAAAAATATTTTTCTTTTAAAATATCAATAATTTATATTCGTGAGTGATTTTCGGAAGTGGGCCTTATATGGGAGCTATGACCAATTATGGACCGATCACCATAAAATTAGGTCGTGTGATTTATGTCTATATTAAAGTTAACTATGTTGAATTTTGTATGTATACCAACATTATTAAGCGATTTATGCACGTTAAAGTGATTTTCGGAAGCGGGTCTATATGGGAGCTATGACTAATTATGGACCGATCGTAACAAAATTTGGTGACATGAATTTTGCATATATAAAACTTATTTGGAGCGAAATTTGTGTAGATACATAGATAAATTAAACATTTATGACCAATAAAGTCCAATTTCGAGGGGACATTTGTATGGGGGCTAGGTGAAATAATGGACCGATTTCAGCCAGTTTCAATAGACTTGGGCCGCAAAAGTAATATGTACCAAATTGTATCGAAATATCTTCAAAATTGTGACCTGTACTCTGCGCACAAGGTTTACATGGACAGCCAGCCAGCCGGCCAGCCAGCCAACCAGACGGACGGACGGACATCGTTTAATCGACTCAGAAAGTGATTCTAAGTCGATCGGTATACTTTAAGGTGGGTGTTAGACTAATATTTTTGGGCGTTACAAACATCTGCACAAACGCATAATACCCTCCCCACTATGGTGGTGTGGGTATAAAAAGGCTAAGACAAAATAAAATGGCTAGATCTTCCGGCTAGATTAAATCTAGCCATTTTTTTATGGCTAAATGAAAATAAAATCGCTAGATCTAGCCGGAAAATGGCTAAATTGTCAACCTTGCTCAGCAGCAATGGGAAAAATGCATACATTGTTGTGAGCTCTCCATACAACAATAAAAATACATATGATCCAAAAAATCACAAGAACTATTTAAGTGTAAGAACAACAACAAACGAGAGATCTCCACTCTCTAGTGCACCAAAACAAAACAATTGTGCAGAAGACAACATAAACGAAAATATAGAAAAACAAACAATAGTAATGATACTGTGATCAATGTCACAAATAGTAGTATTGTTAATATTAACTCTATAAGAACCGGTGATGAAAACCAAATAAGTTCAATGCTGAAAAATACTGGTGCCATACCAAAAAATAATCAAAGTATAGTGAAAAACACGGGAAAAAATCCTAACAGGTATGGACCGTTACATCACTATAACTAAACGCAAGTCCAGTCCTAGGACATCAAAATTGGAACCAAATTCAAAACAGGTGAAGAAAAATCCAGTAAGTCAAAATCGTTTTGCAATTCTTGCCAATCAAGAAAGTGAAAAAGAGTTCGATCGTGACTGTCATGAAAGACGGGCGACTTGCGGAAAGTTATCATAACATTCATTTGTTCTGTGTGTTTTTTTTAATATTTCAACGCATATTTTTGTTGCGTTGTTGTTTTAAATAGAGAAAGAGACTCTTAAACAACAGATTAAAAAAAAAACAATTCAAAAAACTATGTCAGAGCTTAATGCTCAAAATTCCTTAATCAACAATGTAAATAATCCATCAATACAAAATAATGTAAAATCTGATAATGTTAGAAAAAGAAAAAATGAAGCATTAAGTGAAACAATGGCAAAACAACAAAAAAATAATTATTATGATATTCTTGATAATGACAAAGAATGTAACGAAGAATATTTAAAAATATTTGAAAAACATGTACAAGAGCACGAACAAGCAACAACAACTAGTAGCTCCACAAGAAATAATAATTTAAATAATAATACTCTAAATAATGAAAATACAACAAACAATACTCAAAACAAAAATAAAAAAATCCCACCTCTCAACATTTTTGGTGTGGATCCCAAAGAACTTATTAAATTTATAAAAAATGGTCTTAATCTAAAAGACTTTAAAATAAGAGAATTTTATAACAAAAAAATTTCTCTTTATGTGACATCAATGGATGATTACAACAGAGTACAAGCATATTTACAAAAAACAAAAACAAATTTTTTTACGTTTACTCCAAAAGATATGAAAACAAAAACATACTTACTGAAAGGTCTCAGTGCTAACATTGATACTAATGAAATTCTGGAAGAACTAAGAGTATTCCAAAATGAGAACTTGAAATTCATAAAAGTAAGCGAATTTAAAACCAAAAAATCTGCAAGTGAAAATTATGCTCTGCCAATCTATTTAGTCCAAATAAGTAGCAATAGTAAAACTAACGAATTACATGCAATTAAGGGTTTGCAGCATCGCTGTATTCGCTGGGAACCCTTAAGAAAACCCGAAATTACGCAATGTAGAAACTGTCAGAGTTTCTTTCATAGCGCAGCTAATTGCTACCTAGCTAAAAGATGTGTTAAATGCAATGAAAGCCATGGAGTTGGGGAATGTAGCCTAAAAAACATACCTAATAATGAAAGGGATAAACTGTTTTGTGTGCTATGTGGTAAATTTGGACACCCGGCATCATATAAAGGATGCGAAAAATATAAAGAAATTCAACAGAAGTTTCGTGCAAAAAAACAAATATTAAAACAAAATAGAACCACAAATATACCATATACAAATATGAATACTAATATGAGCTTTGCTGATACTGTAAAAAACAATAATTTTCAAAATCAAAATAACACAAATCCGATACAACTAGCTTTAGAAGAGTTTAAAAATTCAATGCAAAATCTTACAAATCAAATAGTTAATCTACATAAACAACTACAAATACAAACATCTAGAATAGATTCTATATTTTCATTGTTAGAAGCTTGAGTTATCACCATGGCTGAAAGTATTGTAAAAAATCTTAATATAATTCAAATTAATGTAAATTCTCTTATAAGATTAAACAGAAGATACGAATTATGTAATTTTATTAATAAATACAATCCGGACTTAGTATTTCTAAACGAAACAAAACTAAATAACAGACATAGAATTACTTTTAAAGATTACCACTTTATACGTAAGGATGGAGTTAACTCTGCTAGGGGAGGTGGAACGGGAGTTTTAATAAAACAAAACATTAAATATCAAAACTATACCAACAATACTATAAATTCTTTTAAAATATTGGAAACTTGTATTTTAAAAATACCACTGTTTGCTAATAAAACATTGTTTGTAATATCGGCTTATTACCCTTCCGGTAATAATAATAACAATCTAAAAACCGAATTATTACAACTTTTTCAATCCCTAAACTTACAAAACGTCAATAACTTTTATATTTTGGCGGGAGACCTCAATTGCAAACATATGGATTGGGGTAATGATTCAAACAACGTAAAAGGTAATATGCTAAAAGAATGGCTATCATGTAATGAAATATTATTTAGGTGTAGTTTATATGCCTCAGCTGCACCTTCGTACCCGCGTTGTAGTTCGTATTTAGACCTGTGTATAGCTGACTCTCGCTTATCCATACACAAAGAGAATAATACAATAAACTGTCTCAAAAACCTTGATTATGATAGCGACCATAATGCAATACAAATTTCAGTGTTACAAGATGAATCTGATCACCCAATAATTCTTTTTAAAGAAATACCGGAATCCCAATTTAACTACAAAAAAACTAACTGGAAAAAGTTTAAGAATAGTATTGCAAATGATTTTAACATTAATGAACCTATCCCAAATCAGAAAAATCTCACTAATTCAGAAATAGATTCTTATCTTGTTAAAGTAAATGACATGATAATTCGTGCAATTGAAAAATCAGTTCCTAAATTTCAAAACATTGATTCTACAAAAAAATTTACAAATTCAACTATAAGGAAATTGCAATCAGAAAAAAGTAAAATTTTAACTTTAATAAAAAAACACAATCGATTAGAGCGCTTATTATCACCTGTTGAACTTAAGTTACTGAAATGCAAAATTAAACTAATCAAAAAGCTAATTAATGATAATTTTACTTTAGCAGTCAATACATATGTTCGAGAGAAACTTAAAAGTGTTGATCATAAGAACTCCGCCAATATGTTTGGTGAAGTAAAAAAACAGTTTAGGTCAATACAACCGGTGAATATTAATACTCTTCAAATCCCACAAGATGAAGAATTTTTAATTAGAAATGCGGGTATCTCATCTGATGATCTAGAAAGGGATGACGAAAGTGGTAATTTCATAGTAAAAGATCAAAGTCAAATTTTAAACACCATTGGGGCTTATCTAGAGTCAATTCATTCTTTTAAAGAAATCAATCCTCAAAATGGAGTGCATATCGATGTGGATACGTGTTTCAAAACTTTTTTGGAAACAAAAAATGAATATGAAACTAATCTATCATCCCTTGTAACATTTACGGATTATTTCAAGGCTAACGAGATAAATGAATCTATAAATGAGAATTATTTTATAACGAATAATTCTTTGTTATACATTTTCAGAAGTTTAAGAAAAAAACTTTCTGCAGGTTTAGACAATATCCCAAATATTGTACTAAAAAATATTCCTGATGTAATAGTCCGTGAATATTGCACCCTTTTCAATAACATGCTTAACAATTCCTATTTTCCTCGAGCATGGAAAGTAGCGAAAGTTGCAGTTTTGCCCAAAAAGGATAAGGATACAAGCAACCTAAAAAATCTCCGTGCTATTAGTTTACTACCAAATATCAGTAAAGTTTTTGAAATTTGCGTAAACAATAACTTAATAAAAGTCTGTGAAAAAAATCAATTAAATAATGAGAGACAATTCGGTTTCAAATACAAACACTCAACAATTCACGCAACACATCTGCTTGTCTCAAATATTCATTGGAACCTCAATAAATCCATGTGTACAGGTGCATGCTTGATAGATTTCGAAAAGGCGTTTGATAGCATATGGATACCAGCATTAATTTACAAATTATTGAAATATAAAATACCTATCTATTTAATTATACTTGTACACAACATGTTAAACAACAAATCATTTCTAGTCTGCAATAGGAAACAAATAAGTACAAAAAAATTTATTGTAGTGAATGGTCTTCAACAAGGAACAGTGAATTCCCCAATTCTATTTAATCTTTTTATATTTGATTTGCTAACGAAAATTGATAATATCATTGCTTTTGCAGATGATATTATAATATATCACGCCGATAATAAAATAGAAAAAATTAATAATGAATTACAAACATATTTTAAGATAGTTGAGCAATACGCTTTAGACTGGAAAATGAAAATTAACTTTAATAAATGTGAAACCATTCTCTTCCGTCCACCAGTAGGAAAATGTAATCACAACATACGAACCAAATGGAAAGATTTTGGTATAAAATCAAATAACAATATACGTATCCCCAACAAACAAGTTGTAAAATACTTGGGAATTAACCTAGATAAATTTCTATATTTCAATTTTCATATAAATGTACAAATAATTAAAGCAAGAAATACATTTTTCATGTATAAAAAACTGTTTTATTCACAATACATCAAGCCTAGAGTTAAAGTCATACTTTATCAATCTCTAATTAGACCTATTATAACATACGGTTGCCAAATATGGTTTAACATTTCTCCTTCATATATGGAGAAAATTCGAGTTTTTGAAAGAAAGTGTCTAAGATCATGCACATCGCTATATAGATCTCCAAATAGTGAGTATGTAAAATACATATCAAATCAAAAATTATACAATGCTGCAAAAATAGGTAGAATAGACAATTTTATTATACATATAATTAGAAATCATATTGTAAAAAGCGTTGAATGCTATAAAAATAATTTAATTATGGCACCATATTACAGTGACGAAGAATATATTTATAAAACCCTCCAAAGTGGATATGTGCCACCTGAGGCTTTTGTATACCTCGACAGTAAAGGATTTATCCAAAATGAAAGAGGCATACCTATATTTTACCATATTTATAGAAGAGCCAATCAAAAAGCTATTCATTGCATTCAAATCACACTTGATAATACTAGGTTTGATACAAGTATTTATTCAGGTGATAAAAACATTTTTCCAAACATAAATAAAAGAAAATTTTGGTGGCTTAACTAAAATCTCCCCTTCCAACTTTTACCCCTTGACAGAACATTTTATCATATAAATATAATAGTAACTTTTTTTGAAATTTTTGTTACATTGAATTATATTGATTATACTTAAGCATATATAATAAATCTTATATTTATTTCTAAAAAAAAATATTAAAATTTTCATATATAATTAGTATACTGAGAGCCCGAGTATGGGACTATGTATCATATTAATTTATAATTACTATTTGTTTATTTATAGTTTTAAGTACACGAATTTCATTTAAATAAACAATTTAAAAAAAAAAAAAAAAAGAAAGTGAAAAACCACCCGAAAAGCCTGTAACAGACTATAAGCCACCTAATCTATAAATGTTTTGGTGAACAAATTGTCCCAACTTGTAGGTAAGGAGAATTTCCACGTGGTCTCTCTGCGTAAAGGAAATATACAAGAGACAAAGATACAAACCTACTCGGAAAAAAATTTCAGAATAGTAGTAGATAATTTCGATTCCGAGAAAAGAAACTACTATACATATCCACTAAAAAGTGCTAAGGGTTTGACAGTAGTCATCAAAGGCATAGATAGTTCTGTGTCTACTGATGATATAAAAAGGCGTTAGAGTCTCAAGGCTTTGAAGTGAAGTCCATTCACAATATAATAAATAAGCACAAAATTCCTCAACCAATTTTTAGAGTTGAAATTACATTCAACTCTTCTCAATTAAAGAAAAAGGGTGACACTCATCCCATATACGGTTTAAAATAGTTTCTTAATCGTTAAATAATTGTAGAAGAACCAATTAAGCGCAAAGGTCCACCTCAGTGCCTTAATTGCCAAGAGTTCGGTCACGCCCGAACATTCTGCAAATTACCTTCTGTATGTGTAAGATGTGGAGATATTCATAAAAGTGAAGAATGTCCCCACACAAAAAGAATTTAATTTCTGATTCAATCAAGAAATTTGCTCAATCAGACAAAACTTTGTTTGAATTAGGACCTATCACAAAATTTGTAAATTCAAACAAGAAATTTTCCAAAAATTTAATTGAAAAAAAAAAATATTTTTTCAATTAAAAAAAGTTGGATATTAAATAAAAAAGTTGTTTGAATTTACAACACAATTTCAAACAAAAATTTGTTTAAGACTGTAAAATTTTTGTCTGGTTCAAAAAATTGTTTTTAAGCTAAATTGGTATAGAACCAATAAAAAAAATTTTAAAAAATAGAAATATCAGAAAAAAATAAAAAGGAAAACAAAAATAGGAAAATAAAGAAAAAAAAACTACAGATAAGAAAATAGACAAAGAAAAAATAAAAAATAAACATCTAAAACAGTGTTTAATGTTTTTAGATGTTTATCATACATCATAAAATGTTTGCAAAGTCTTGGCCAAAAACAAAACTACTTATTTAACAAATATTTTTAACCAAATGAGAATTATATCAACTCATGTTAAAAACACGTATGCAAACGAAATTACCGAATGTGAGTAAGATGCACATGATAACAACAAACACACTTATTTACTTGCTTGTGTTGTTGTTTTATCCCAAGTTATGTATTAAAATAATAATCAAACAAAAACATTAATAGAATCTATAAAAATATTTATAGAAAATAAAATTAGTTTCAAAAAATTCTATCTCGATATATTTTTGGAATCTACTAGTCCTAGGCTACGTCCACTCTGGCGGTGACCCGATTCATGTCTTCTTTAAATTTCCCAAAAATTCACTTGAAAATTACACATTTTTGATAAATTTTTGATGAAAAAACAATTTTTTTCACCAAAAAATTATATAATTAATTAATTTTTTAAAATTAAATTCGTTTGTGTTTTTTATTGATTTCTTTCCATAAAATTCAATAATTTTATAATATTTGTTGAAAAAATCTATTTTTACCGATTTAAAAACTAGTTTAACAGTGTTTGGAACATATTTAACATAAATGTGGGACGTATTTAACTTCACACCTTTAAATATTATTTTATATATTTAATTGCAAAAGGTATTACTAAAATCATTATCAGTACAACAAATCATGTCCTCGTAATCTTTAGAACTTGTTTTATCCAAAAATGAAAAAAAAACAATTTTGTTCACCAAAAAATTATATAATTAATTAATTTTTTAAAATTAAATTTGTTTATGTTTTTTATTGATTTCTTTTCATAAAATTCAATAATTTTATAATATTTGTTGAAAAAATCTATTTTTACCGATTTAAAAACTAGTTTAACAGTGTTTGGAACATATTTAACATAAATGTGGGACGTATTTAACTTCACACCTTTAAATATTATTTTATATATTTAATTGCAAAAGGTATTACTAAAATCATTATCAGTACAACAAATCATGTCCTCGTAATCTTTAGAACTTGTTTTATCCAAAAATGAAAAAAAAACAATTTTGTTCACCAAAAAATTATATAATTAATTAATTTTTTAAAATTAAATTTGTTTATGTTTTTTATTGATTTCTTTTCATAAAATTCAATAATTTTATAATATTTGTTGAAAAAATCTATTTTTACCGATTTAAAAACTAGTTTAACAGTGTTTGGAACATATTTAACATAAATGTGGGACGTATTTAACTTCACACCTTTAAATATTATTTTATATATTTAATTGCAAAAGGTATTACTAAAATCATTTTCAGTACAACAAATCATGTCCTCGTAATCTTTAGGACTTGTTTTATCCAAAAATAAAGTGTAGAATGACTAGTGCAATAAAACTTTTGATAATACATTGGGTGAAACATGAAACCAAAATCCCTCATGAACGTACATACTACTTATTCATTGCATACATTTACGGCCCTATATTTTCATAATTAACATATGAATCGAAAAATGTTGAATGCATTTTTTAGTAGCAACTACCATAGAATTATTCTATGCTATAGGTTTATAAATTAAAAAAAAAAATATTTTTTATAATCTAGATTGGTAATTTTTCCCACAGTGCGTCGCCTGTTCTAATTTTCAGCAGTGACAATTATTTTGTTCATATTTAACTCAATACTATACGTATTGGATATTTCCCATCCTCATGGAAAATATCTGATATAGTTATGATCCCAAAACCGGGAAAAGATGTCACTCAAGTGACATCATACCGTTAGCATATTGTCAATATTCACAAAACTTTTTGAAAAGTTGTTACTTGAGAGACTTATAGTGCACGAAAATTGCATTATTTCTGACCATTAATTTGGTTTCAGAAGGAAACATAGTACTATCGAACAGGTACATCGGATAACTACACTTATTCGGAAAACCTTCGACAGCAAGAAGTATTGTTGACATATCTCAAGCCTTCGATAAAGTCTGGCACGATGGACTAATACACAAAATTACTAGATTACTACCTGCGAACGTACATAAACTGCTTAAAAATTACATACAAGAAAGATCTTTCCAAATCAGATCAAAGGATGTGATCTCAACACGTCGAAAAATATCCGCTGGTGTACCACAGGGAAGTATTCTAGGGCCGTTTCTATATATTTTATATACTGCAGATATGCCTACGAGCGCACTGACTCACACATCTACATTTGCGGATGATACCGCTTTTTTAAGTACACATGAAAACCCCGCAATAGCTTCTGAACAACTCCAGTCTCACATCGGCGATTTGGAAAAATGGCTGAACAAATGGAAAATTAAGGGCAATGCAACAAAATGTATTCACGTTGCATTTACTTTAAGACGACAAAGTTGCCCTTCCATACAGATAATAATATCAAAATCCCAGAACAGAGGCATGTGAGATATCTCGGTATCCATCGTGATCGCCGTTTAACATGGTCCCACCATATTGAATCCAAGGTTACGCAAATAAAATTAAGGTCAGTTCAGTTGTACTGGTTAATTGGACCATGGTCTGCTCTAGACTTGGAATACATAGTGCTTTTGTACAAAACAAAACAGCCTCCTCATCTAACGTTGAAAAATTGCAAAAAAAAGCAGTCTGCACTGTTAAGGACAATAACAGCTGCCCCATGGTACATTCGCAATAGTAACATCCATAGGGATCTCAATGTCGCCATAATACGCGAGGAGATCAAACTCTCCAGTCTAAAACTAATGGATCATCCAAACCCCCTTGCCAGGGAGTTGCTGTCATTTGAGGGTCATAGACGACTGAGGCGATTGGAAACACTGGATCTGGCCAGATAATCATTTAACGAGCACTCATGTTGGACATTGCAGTGGCAATAACAACTTTAGTTTTAGTTTAGGTTAAGATTTGAATACTTATTGAAAATTTCTAAAAAGAAAGATTCAATAAAAAAAAGATACTGAAAAAAAATGTTCGATTTGTGAGAAGCTGTTTGAAATGTGTAAAAATGATAAACCTAAGTCAACAAAGTATTTTGTTCTTGTGTCAGCCATACATGGGAGATAGTAATAATTTTTACTCTCAGTTTCGCCTCTAATTCTAACCCTATGCTTGTTCAGGTAACCAATTAAAATAAAGAAATACTTTTTTCTATTGCTTTGCTGTGGTATCATAATTTCTTTCATTGCAATGCTCTATGATACAAGACATTTTTTATTTTTTTTGTCTGGCGGTTAAACAAATATTGCTGATGGTGACCCGACACAGGAACAGGAGACAATGCGAGAAGCATGGGTTTTCAAGGTTAGTGCCGCAATCGCAATCAGATTTCTTAATTGTCATTGCAAATACAAGCCGTACCGGAAGCTGCAAGCGTTTAAAATCGAATGGCATGTCGGTCGAAGCCATTGGGATCAAAACGTGTTGTCCTTTGAAATTTCCTTGCTTCGATGACATTATTCATCAGGTTTTTTACCGCAAGTTGGGTGTCATTACAATGATGTGGTTAGTTTATGATTCGTAACATTATGATTACAGGTCCGACTTTCAGTTGGAGATTATGAGGCGGTAATCGGTGTAACTCCAGCGAGTTTAAAAACTCGGTTGGATACTTGACGACATCATCTTGGGAAGTAACGGAATCCGCCGAATTGTACTTCATCAATACGACAGCAATTTCACTTTGAATATTCGTCGACATCAATGTTTTTCGCAGTCAATATACCACGTTTGCTCAACCAATCATGATTTTTGTAATTTTGTGCAATGTTTAGAAACACCTTTCGGATGAATTCGTATTTTGATTCGGTGAACTGGCAGAAAGCGAAGGGAAATTGAATGCAGTCGGTCAAAATGTGAACCGGGATTTTGCCGTTGCTAATGTCCAGTAATAGTTTGGAAAATAATTGTCCAGATTGATCGTCCTGCAGCTCGACACTCATGTTCACATTCAATTTGAATTTCTTGACGTGTATCCACAAAACGGACGACTTCAAACATGCTTTAAGTTCATCGGCTGGCGTTGACCATAGAATCACTGGAAATGTTTGCCGAAAATCACCTGCCGACAGATTTATCGCACCACCAAACTGGCTTTGATTGTTTTGTTAATCTTACAACATATTGTCTAATGCCTCCAAAGACTTTTTATGCGCCATTGTACACTCATCCCAAAGATCAGTTTGCTTTGCTGGAAAACCTTGGCCATCGCACTGTTCCTGGAAATGCTGCATGTTGGATTTCCAACAACATAGCTGCAGTTCAATATCATTATGCGTATCGTTGCCAAAATATTTTTGTCTGATTCACTCAAGGCATCGCAATCATATTGCTTTTCGCATCCCAACTCTTGATTAAATGCGTCGTGCAACTAGGGTTTGGGGTCCGAGAATTCCCGTAAAATTATTATCGGGAATTCCCGGGAAAAACGGGAAATTTAAAATTAATTAAAAATACTTTAATATATTTAAATATGACATCTCTGCTTGATGAATGGCTTGTTCCAAATATTAGTGGAGGTTTTAAACACCGTTAAGGATACAGTAGAAGCATTAAGCCGAAATGAAACCATTTTTCTGATAGGTGATGCTAATAAAAATTCAACGATTTCTCAAAAAACGGTTCATTCAATTAAATTAAACTTAAAAACTTCAACATTATAAGATAAATTATAATATAAAAATGTCGACTGTGATAGAGATTGGACGTGTTCTATTTTTTACTCTGAGTTAATTCGTTATCCTAATGTTTTTATCGGGAAATAAATATAAATTACACCTGTTTTTTATTAACGCGAAAGGACGCTTATATTTTAATAATATTAAATAAAAAAAAAATCAAAACATAAACTAAAAGACAAATAAGTAAAGAAAATTCTTTATTTCTTTTTTGAATCTTTTTTGTACATTAACATTAACATTAAATAAAGATCAAGAGTGTTAACTAATTTATTTACAACTACTCTTAAATGAGTCTCTTAAACGAAAACAGTGAGCGAAGGTTGAGTGTAAACGGCAGAAATGCATACGTAACAGTTAATGCAGATGAAAAAAATATAAATAAAACAAACAGAAGAATAGATGACAGCTTGTTTTTAACCGCCAAGTCTGTTAACCGTGCTCGTTCTTGTTCCCCCGCATTGTCAACAACTAATGATTGTTAAACAAAAGAAAACCCAACAGCTGTTAATCTGGAGTTACCAAAAAATACAAATACTTTATTTACGCCTGAAAGTATGCTAGCAATATCAGCTTCGGAAACGAAATCCACCACACCGACTACAATTAAAATTAACCCATTAAGCGGCGCAATACCCAAGATTAGTCAACCATTAAATAAAGATAGTAAATCCCAAATACAGGTTGGAATGGACCGGTATGTTACAGTACTAAAAAGGACACGAAGTCCCAAGTCTTCGAAAGCGGCACCCTTGGCTAAATTATATAAGGATAGTGAACCTAATAGACTTAATAATGAAAATCGTTTTTCTATACTGGAATGTGAAACAGATGAACCAGTAAATAAAATTACCTCTATAAAACCACCCCCAATTTACTTGAGAGAAAATAATTCAAACTCACTGGTTCAGAGCCTGATATCATTAATAGGTGATAACTCTTTTTACGTTATCCCAATCAGGAAAGGCACGATTCATGAAACTAAAATACAGGTCAATAGTGAAAACGATTATAGAAAGGTTGTAACAGATTTTGAAACTCAAAAGAAAAGTTTTTACACTTATCAGCTGAAAGGAAGCAAGGGTCTACAAGTTGTAATAAAGGGTATTGACTGTAATGTTGAACCACTCGAAATAAAGCAAAGCTTAGAAGATAAAGGTTTTAAGACAAAAAATGTGATAAACATTAGAAATCGCGAAAAAAAAACCCCAACCACTCTTCCGTGTTGAACTTGAACCCGGTGACATAAGCCTGAAAAAAAATGAAACACATCCCATATATAACCTGAAGTACTTATTGCATCGTAAAATTACGGTAGAAGAACCACATAAACGATTTGGCCCCGTCCAATGTATGAATTGCCAAGAATATGGACACACCAAGGCATATTGCAAATTGCCACCCGTATGTGTTATTTGTGGAGAGTTGCATAACATATCCCAATGTAACAAATCCAAGGATGATCCTAAAATGAAAAAATGCAGCAATTGCGGAGGTAACCACACAGCGAACTACAGGGGCTGTCCTGTCTACTCAATTGTTAAAAAATCACAAAGCCTTAAACCGAAGATTTTCCACGCTCAGCCATTAAATAACATCAATTTTAACTACTACCCGTTGCAACAGACATATGACAACAAAGAAACATATGCAAATGTACTAAGAAACAACCAAACTCAGACGCAAGTCCGTCAACCACAAAACCAAAATATGAACCCAGAGGTAAGAGAGCAAACGCCAATTTTCAATTTTACCAGACTAGAATCTACAATAGAAACTCTTGTGCAATCGGTAAATAACTTTACAAACTCAATGAGTAACATGATGCAAGAAATGCTTAAGATGCAATCAATGTTATTGCAGGCTGTGCTAAACAGACCATGAACTGCCTAAGAATATGTTTTTGGAACGCAAACGGCATTCGCCAACATAAAAACGAACTCGAGTATTTTCTAAAAAGTCATGAAGTCTAGAAGTTTATTTAAGATAAATGGATATGTTTTTTATGGCACAAATGATCCAAGAGATAGAGCATGTGGAGGCTCTGGAATTTTAGTTAAAACCCGTATCAAACACCATTCAATGTGTGATATTTGTGAAGATTATCTTCAAGCTACGACAATCTGTTTGGATGATTGCTACAGAAACCTATTAATTTCGTCGATATATTCACCTCCAAGGTTTTCGATTACTGAAAACAAATATGAACATTTTTACGAATCACTAGGACCCCGATTCCTGGCAGCTGGCGATTATAATGCTAAGCATACTCTCTGGGGATCAAGACTTGTAACCCCGAAAGGTCGCGCTTTGTTTAATACAATTTCTGAATTGAATTTGAATGTGCTGTCGAGCGGAGAACCAACATACTGGCCTACTGACCCAAGCAAAATACCCGATGTCATTGATTTTGCAGTTACAAAAAATTTACCAATGGAACTAATGCAGGTTAAATCTTCATTAGAATTATCCTCGGATCACTCACCCACCTTCGTTACTCTATTGAACCCCCTAGAAATAGTATCCCCGAATGGTCACTCTGCAATATCAAGCACGAAAATAAATTGGTTGAAATATAGAAAATATATTAGCACACACAGTACAGAAAACATATCTCTAAGAACACCAGAAGATATCGATATCTCACTCAAAAATTTTGAACAAAACTTAAAACTTGCTGTTGAACACGCCACTCAAATAACCCAACAAATAAGATACAATAGACTCTATTCTGCAGACATTGAACAGTTATTAGCTGAAAAAAGAAGAGTTCGTCGAGAGTGGCAACTCTATAGATCCCCTCAACTTAAAACGGAGCTTAGAAAATGTCGCAAACGCCTCAGTATGCTTCTTCACAAACGCAAAACTGAATCGATTAATAAATATCTGGAGAACTTAGATGCCACCCAGTACTCAAACTACTCTCTATGGCGAGCTACAAAAAAATTAAAAAAACCTGTTATGAGCAGACCTCTACGTAATTCTAGTGGAGGCTGGGCGAGAAACGATACTGAAAAAGGAAACCTGTTTGTTAGTCATCTAAAGAATGTATTTTCCCCAGACGAGTCAAACGACATAATAGAGTTACCACCTACATTACCCCATATTACTGCAGCTGAACCACTTCGTTTTGAGATTTCAGAGATTAACAAGGCTATTGTTGATTTAAACTCCAAAAAATCACCTGGTATTGATAAAATCAGTAACAAGATGCTCCTCGAGCTACCCCAAATTGCATTAAGAATAATCCTATTTATTTTTAATGCTATATTACGCCTTGAATATTATCCACCAGAATGGAAGGTTTCTTTAGTTACAATGATACCTAAGCCGGGAAAAGATCACAGTAAAGTAGAATCATATAGACCCATTAATTAGCCTATTGTCAAATATATCAAAGCTATTCGAAAAACTGTTAATGCACAAGTTAAAGCCGATAGTGAATCATTTTGATTGTATTCCAACTCATCAATTCGGATTTCGAGAAAAACATAACACCATAGAACAAACTCACAGGTTGGTAGAAATCATATCCAAGACATTTGAAGAAAAAAAATATTGTTCTGCACTCTTCATCGACGTTTCGCAAGCGTTCGACAAAGTATGGCATGAAGGATTATCGATAAAAATAAAACAATATTTACCAGCAAACACACATAAGCTTCTAGAAAGTTATTTAAGTCATCGAAAGTTAGTTCTTAAAGAGGGAGACTTCATAAGTTCACCACAGCCTATTGAAGCAGGCGTACCCCAAGGAAGTATACTGGGTCCCTTCCTATATTTGCTATATACTTGTGATATGCCTACAAACAGTCGAACCCACATATCTACTTTTGCTGATGACACAGCTATACTAGCCATTCATGAAAACCCCCAAGAAGCATCTGTACTGTTACAAGACCATATACTCGACATAGAAAGGTGGTTAAAACAATGGAGAATAAAAGTAAACGAGCAAAAATGTATACATCTTACATTCACATTGCGTAGAGAATCGTGCCCTCCAATCCTAATAAATAATCATATAATACCTCAACAAACTGAAGTTAAATATCTAGGTCTGCATCTAGACCGACGTCTTACCTGGAAAAAGCATATAGATATGAAATTGACTCAAATGAAGTTAAAATTACTACAACTTTACTGGCTAATTGGTAAAAACTCGAGATTGAGTTAAGATTGCAAACTTTTGCTGTACAGCTCAATAATAAAACCCATATGGTGCTATGAAATTCAATTATGGGGCACGGCCTCAGCTTCTAATATTGAAAAAAATCAAAGATTCCAAAATAAAATATTACGAATGATAACAGCAGCGCCTTGGTATGTGAGAAATATTAACATTCATAAGGACCTAGGTGTCTCCCTGGTGAAAAATTAAATAAAAAAACAAGCGGAGTCATATTTGAAAAAGTTAGAAGTTTACCCAAACCCACTTGCACGAACATTAATGAGAAGTAATGGCTACATCCGACTAAGAAGAAGGAATCCAACAGACCTGCGCTGATGATAGGATCTATAAATTAAACATAATTTTTCGTCCAACTGTGGTGGGACGTAAATATAAAATAATATTTAGATTTAAGATTTGAACAAATTATTGATAGTTCACATTATTTTGTGAAGATACAATAAATAAAATATGAAATAAAAAAAAAAAAATTTATGGACAGCAAATGTATGAACGTCTATTTGACCACAATGTTCCCTCATCTGTTCAAAGCGTTGATGATGAGGTTTCCGAAATACAAATGGAGCAAAATTTTAAAAACCAATTAGAATATTCAATCAAGATTGAAAAGGAAAGCCCTAAACATTTAAAATCAAATGCTGAAAGTTTTAAGCGGGAATTAGATTTATTTGAAGCAAGTAGCAATCGGAGAATATATTTTGATTGTCTTTATAATGCTTTAATAACGATAAAGCCAACACATGTTTAAAGCGAAAGAGTTTTCTCGTCGAATGACTTATTGAATGCATTAGAAATTTTGACAAATCAATTTTTTAAAAAAATAGTTCTATGACGGACATATAACATTATTTTTATGATATAATAGCGGTATTCAGAATGTAGAGTACTTTCTATAGCAAAGTAGCAAAAGAGCAGTTTAGCAGAAAACAAAATACATTAGAACTACTTTTTTACTGCTTTACTCTTTTTAAACTATATGAGGTAATTTTGAATTTCATATTTTTGTTTTGAAATGAATTTAATTTTATTTTAAAATATGTATGTATATTTTATATAAAAAAAAAATATAACAGAAAAATCAAAGGAAAAAATCTAAAAAGTGCATTAAAAATCCCATTAGCATATTATTCGACATCGAATTATAAAGATACGTTCACAATTTATAAAATTTTGTGACACTTAATTGCTCTTTTACTCTACTACATATATCATGAATACCGCTAATATTTAATTTTATAGTAACAAGTGATCTCCAAATATTTTAACAAAATTTTTTTGGTTTTATGTGGGTACAATTGAATTGTAATGTATTGTTTTTCCTTTTTTGTTTGAATAAAATTACACAATTTTATAAAATATTTTTTTTTACTTATTTTTCTAGTTAGAAAAACATTCCCGGGATTCCCGGGAATTTTTCTTTCCGTAAAAACCTTGGACTATGACGAACATTTATAAAAAAATTGTCCGAATCGGTCCAGCCGTTTTCAACTGATGCAATTACCAACGAACGACATTTGATTTTTATTTAAGATGCTTAAGTACCTTTCATTTGATCATCCAAATACACTATGAAATGCTTAAGTACCTTTCATTTGATCAGCAAATTTTAATTAGTTTTAAAGAAAATCAAATATCATTTAATTCAGAAGGAGTAAGGTTTAAAAATCCTTACATAAGGTTTAAAAATACTTTGAGAATAATATAAAACATGGATTCATTCAAATTATTTTACATAATTTTATTTGTATTTATTTTAGGACTGATTAAAATCCCTGTGGGTGACAATTTCACTGCTAAGTGCTTCTCAAGTGATAAAAATTCTACATGGAAGTTTAAAGACAAAATTTTTGAATTAAGTACACGGTAAGTTTAAATTTTCTATGTCTAATGATTTCAAAATTTATGTTTTGTAAAAAAATTGTGCCGAAGACATGTTTTATACTAACGCAACAGCTAGGCTTTACAATTTCTAGTTGTATTAGTAGTAATCTTTATTTTTAGAAAATACAAATATGTAGTTTATAATCGGTAATATTATTTTGACTGCGCCAAAGTTTGTTTTGTACCCTACATCACCATAATGGGGATGGTATTATGCTCTTATGCTGAGTCCATGCTGATGTTTGCAAAGCCAAAACCTAATAGTCTAACTGCCACCTTAAAATATACCAATCGTCTCATTATCATACTTCGATAATATTTTATAAATGTTGGTATCAAATCAATATTTGGCCTAATACCAGTATTCTGTCAAAATTTAAATGAGAAACAAGTTTTGAATATAATAAATAGAACACAAAGACTTACAGCCATATGCATAAAAATTTACAAAAGGTTTATAAACCAATTATAGGAAATTTTTCATAAAGTTGTATTCATAAACGATTAATAGCTTAAAATACCTTTGATAAACAATTGTTCAAATTTTAAAGTAGATTCGACCCTACTTTAAACCTACCTTAAGGAATTCTTTTTACCTTTTATCTTAAAAAAGGGAATTTTAAAGATAAATTTGGAATAATACACGATACTATTGCAATTGCTAAACACAATTTCCACTCCGCTGGCGAATGAGTTCCATTTTATATATGATTTTGTTTGATATTCCTCCGGCAGTGAACTACATGAGGTTTACAAATGAGTTTGATTGGCATTTTTGTCATTTACTTTTAACCTGAAATTCATTAAATTTTGTTAAAATTTAACAAAATGTCAATAAAAATAAATTAATAAAACAAATTATAAAACAGTGATGTTTATTTTATCACAGAATATTCGTGATATGTGATTTCGAGCGACAAACCTACTTACTGGCGTACTGACCCACGAAAAATACCGTATGTTATTGATTTTAGCGTGATGATAAATATCCCTAGAGAAATGATTCAAATTTAATCCTCGCTGGAACTATCTTCAGATCACTCACCCACTATTGTTACTTTATTGAGCCCCCGAGAAATTGTATCCCCGACTGGTACTTTAGCGATGACAGGCACAAGAATTGATTGGCTCAAATATAAAAAATACCTCAGTACACATTGCTCGGAAAACATACCGATAAGAACACCAGAAAACATCGATCACTCTCTTATCAATTTCGATAATAATCTCAAACTGGCTGCTCAACATGCTAACCAAACCCCCCGACAAATCAGATATAATAGAATTAATTCTGCAGATGTCGAACGGCTCTTAAATTAAAAAAGAAGATTTCGCAGAGAGTGGCAATTGCACAGATCCCCCCAACTAAAATCGAAGCTTAAAGATTGTATAAAAAGACTTAAAAAGCTCTTGGAATTTCGAAAAATGGAATCATTGAATAAATATTTAGAAAGCCTGGACGCAACCCCGCAATCGGATTACTCATTATGGCGAGCAACAAAAAGACTTAAAAAACCCGTTATATGTAAGTCCCCCTTGCGAAATTCAAGTGGTGCACAGTGGGGGATCTGAAAAAAAAAAGTGGAAATAAATCTGTAACTTCTAAACGAATAGCCCGATTTTAATAAAAATTTCCCATGGCTATAGAGGAGGTGTCGATAAGTTTAAGTTTTGAATTTGGGCTTAAACAACCAAGGGGGGCCGAGCCACAATTTTTGTTTGCGATCCGATTTGAAAGATTTTTATATATATGGAATGTACTAGACGAGATCTACAAAAAACATTGCTTTAGCCATATATTATCTCTTATAGTTTACGAGTTATTCGCATTTGAAAAGTAAAATTTTATTTTTTTTGCCTACCTTGGTATGCCATTTTGCTAATAACGGATCCAATTCTTTCCCGATTTTCTTATCTTTTTTGAATTAACAACAAATTTATTAATAATCTTAAGAAAGAATTGTTAAAAAATATCTACTGAGTCAAAAGTTATGTGCATTCAAACTTAAAAAAAATAAAAAAGTCGTTTTTTCGCCATTTTTTTTCGAAAAAAGTACCTACATTAATTTTAAATTATACAGAAAATGAGAAAAAAATATATAATGTGTTTATATTTTTCTGAAATATAACATTTCGGGAAATATTATAAAAGCAAAATAATATCAAAATTCGTATTATTGCGTGGTCCAGAGCCTTCCGAAGAAGACCTATTTTTTATGTAAATTTCAACTTTAGACAACATATTCTAAAATCGCATAGCTGCTTTCAAAAAATTAAGACCAGTTTTGTATTACCAATCTGTTCTTCAATATCATGCAAAGGGATTCCATAGCCCCGAGCTTGGTACCTTCAGTAGATCCAAAAATCAAAAAAATCCCAATTTTGGAATTTTTGGAAAGTTTTTTGGGAATTGTGGGATTGTCATTAACAATTCACAAATATCTTTTTCACTTTTGGATTTGCATCGAACGTTTCTATATAAGTGTAAAATTTCATTAAACACGATTCATAAACAAAACTTTTATTGAATTTTAAAATTTTAAATTTTCCAAAAAAATCAGCTATAATTTTTTATTCGCATATTTTTGAAAAAAGTCTTCAATAATTTTTTTAATTCTTAAAATTTTGTACATTTTTGAAAAGAGGACATAATTTCCTACACGCTGATATATAATATGTATATCTTTTCTTTTCCGCTAGTCTCATTAATGGCTTCAAAATAGATAACTCACAGTAATTAGCTTCATCTTGTAGTGTTCACCGGTATTTGGGTATGCAGCAGTCGGCAAGGCAGTGCAATCAATTGTATTACAAAACGGCAAGATTTTATAATTTTCTGTTTGTTGTTGATTTTGAATCCATAAATTTGACTAGCGGAAAATTTATGGAAGGAAGGTGTAGGAAATTATGTCCTCTTTTCAAAAATGTACAAAATTTTTAAGAATTAAAAAAATTATTGAAGACTTTTTTCAAAAATATGCGAATAAAAAATTATAGCTGATTTTTTTGGAAAATTTAAAATTTTAAAATGCAATAAAAGTTTTGTTTACTCACAGTAATTAGCTTCATCTTGTAGTGTTCACCGGTATTTGGGTATGCAGCAGTCGGCAAGGCAGTGCAATAAATTGTATTACAAAACGGCAAGATTTTATAATTTTCTGTTTGTTGTTGATTTTGAATCCATAAATTTGACTAGCGGAAAAGAAAAGATATACATATTATTATCAGCGTGTAGGAAATTATGTCCTCTTTTCAAAAATGTACAAAATTTTTAAGAATTAAAAAAATTATTGAAGACTTTTTTCAAAAATATGCGAATAAAAAATTATAGCTGATTTTTTTGGAAAATTTAAAATTTTAAAATTCAATAAAAGTTTTGTTTATGAATCGTTTTTAATGAAATTTTACACTTATATAGAAACGTTCGATGCAAATCCAAAAGTGAAAAAGATATTTGTGAATTGTTAATGACAATCCCACAATTCCCAAAAAATTTTTTGATTTTTGGATCTATTGAAGGTACCAAGCTCGGGGCTATGAGATCCCTTTGCATGATATTGAAGAACAGATTGGGACATACAAAACTGGTCTTAATTTTTTGAAAGCAGCTATGCGATTTTAGAATATGTTGTCTAAAGTTGAAATTTACATAAAAAATAGGTCTACTTCGGAAGGCTCTGGACCACGCAATAATACGAATTTTGATATTATTTTGCTTTTATAATATTTCCCGAAATGTTATATTTCAGAAAAATATAAACACATTATTTATTTTTTTCTCATTTTCTGTATAATTTAAAATTAATGTAGGTACTTTTTTCGAAAAAAAATGGCGAAAAAACGACTTTTTTATTTTTTTTAAGTTTGAATGCACATAACTTTTGAATCAGTAGATATTTTTTAACAATTCTTTCTTAAGATTAAATAAAATTTTACTTTTCAAATGCGAATAACTCGTAAACTATAAGAGCTAATATATGGCAATGTTTTTTGTAGATCTCGTCTAGTACATTCCATATATATAAAAATCTTTCAAATCGGATCGCAAACAAAAATTTGGCATCATTTTTAATTTTTGATATACCCGAGGTGCCCCACTTTGGGGCATTGTGGCTCGCCCCCCTTGGTTGTTTAAGCCCAAATTCAAAACTTAAACTTATCGACACCTCCTCTATAGCCATGGGAAATTTTATTAAAATCGGGCTATTCGTTTAGAAGTTACAGATTTATTTCCACTTTTTTTCAGATCCCCCACTGTGTGGTGGTTGTTAATCATTTAAAAAAAGTATTTACACCGAACACATCAAACGAAGCAATTGAGTTGCCACCTGTTGCACCCCATTTAGGAGCAACCGTACCCCTACGTTTTGAGATTCGAGAGATCGAAAATGCTATTGTTGATTTAAATTCCAAGAAAGCGCCTGGTATGGACAAGATCAGCAACAAGATGCTTATGGAGCTACCCCGGATAGGAATAAAAATTATTCATTTCATTTTTAATGCTATATACGACTTGAATATTATCCTCCAGAATGGAAGGTTTCACTGGTTTTCCATGATACCCATGCCGGGAAAAGATCACACAAAAGTAGAATCATACAGACCCATCAGCCTATTGTCTAATATATCAAAGCTATTTGAGAAGATACTTATGAACAAGTTGTACCCGATGTTAACTGAAAACAATTGTATTCCGAATCATCAATTTGGTTTTAGAAGAAAATACAGTACTATCGAACAAACCCATAGACTTGTAAATATAGCGAAAAATGCGTTTGAAGAAAAGAAATATTATTCCGCACTCTTCATCGACATTTCTCAAGCGTTTGATATGATGGTTTAATATACAAATTGAGTCAAAATTTACCCGCAAACACACATAAGCTGGTCGAACATTTAAGGTAAAAGAAGGAGACTTTTTAAATACTGGAGTCCCCCAAGGCAGTATCCTGGTACCTTTTTTATATTTGATATATTCGTCTGATATGCCAACTAACAATCGCACTCATACATCAACAATTGCTGATGATACTGCTATTCTAAGCATTCATGAAAACCCTCATGAAGCGTCTCGTTACTTACAAAACCACATATATGAATTAGAAAAATGGTTAAAACAATGGAAAATTAAAGTCAACGAGCAAAAATGTACACACATAACATTTACATTACATAGAAAAGATCCAAAGACGCCAAAACAAGTTTCTAAGAATGATCACAGTTGCCCCCTGGTATATCAAAAACGCGAATATACACAAAGATCTAAACGTGCCCATTGTAAAAACTGAAATCTCGAAAAATGTGCAAAATATTTAAAAAAAACTTGAAGTTCACCCAAACCCGCTGGCCCGCAACATATTAGACAACCGTGGCCACACTCGATTAAGAAGGAGGGACACAGCAGACCTAATCTAGAAGGAAGAATGTCAATTTAACCAAAACAACCTTGAATAAAACATTTTTTCGTCCGACACTGGCTGGACTAATTAAATAATAAGTTAGTTAGTTCATTAAATAATGAAGGTACAATAAATAAATGAAAATGAAATAAAAATATTCTTCATTCGAATACTTTTAATAACACTGTCCAACAGCATGTTTGGAACAGAATAGCGAACCTATAATTCTGAAAGGGGATGTTGAGTAGATAATTTTTGTAGAATAAACTTATTGTAATAATGTGTGTATTATTATTAAAATCTCCTCGTTTATAGCGCAGAGGGATGTGGGGATAATCTATGAAGGAGATATCAATTATAATTACTCATAAATTGTGTAATTACAATTTTAGGGAAAATAAAAGAAAGAAAAGAGATTAATTTCTTCTTATATTTATTTATAGTGAGATAGGGTTTAAATTCTCACCTCTGATTTTAATCGCCAAGTAATAAAATAATGATTTTCTTTTCAACCAATTTTATTATAAGTTCAAAGTAGGTATGTAGATATATTGAGTATAAATTCAATTTAGGTAAGTATGATAAGTACTTCAAGGTATGATAGTTCTAAGGTAAGCAAGTGTTAAGGTATAATTTTCAATTAAAGAAACTTCGGTTTTGGTATTATTTTCAGTAGTAGCAACTTATTTACCAAATATTAAGTTATTTGTAATATATTCTATTCCAATATTTGCTAACTTAAAACTAAATTTATAAGGGTAATAATAATTAGAAATTTATTAATTTTTTTGTTATTTTTAATTTTTCTTGTTTTTTTTTTAAATTAAAAATTTTTAATTAAAGTGTCCAAATTGAATTTGGACATGGCGCCAGCCTCAGCTTTAGGCAACAGGTGGCGTCTTATTTGATTGCTTCTGCAAGTAGCTTGGCATCAGGGGTTGGTGGTGATGGTTGTTGATTCGGATGCTGATTTGATGGTAGTTGCTGTTGACGTATCTGTGGTTGCTGTTGATGTTGTTGATTGATGACAGTACTTCGGTGGTGTCTAGAGCGTTGTGGTGTTGGATATAGGAGGGTGTGATGATACCTATCGCACCTTTTGTAAGTATCCATCGATGTACATGATCCAATGTTGCCAAAACGGCGGTTTTTCAGCTAGATCTGGAGGTATTTTTTCGTCGTTAGCGGGTATTTTTCGGAAAAAACCGCTAAGTGATTTTTCTAGCTGCAAAATATTTTCAGTTGGTGGTTTTTAGCTCTTTTCATATCTTGTATTTACTTAAGCGAAACTAAAATAATAAAATTTTACAAACATGTTTTAACATTCTTTGTGTGGTTTATCGATAAATGTTTTTTTTGCACATATCTAAAAAAATCGAAGCGCCATAATGACTTAACAGAAAATCAGTTTCAAATCGAAAGTTTTGAAAATTACATCAAGCTTAATACTTATTTAGGTTATCAGTTTGAAACTGAAATACGAAAATACAAATGCAATGGAAATATGTCTGAAAAGGAATCAGAAATAAAACAACGATGTGTTGTACATTTTTGTATATCGCTGTTGAAGCAATTAATTAAGGTAATTTTTTTTACTTTTTGCTTCCAAAAACCGAGACATTTTGTCAAAATAGATAGTTTTTTAATAAATAATGTATTCCAATAAAAAAAAGATGTAATTCCATATTTGGAACAATTTGGTTGTCCAGACAATTTTCATTAACATCTACATTATTAGGTGCTCAATACTGGTTTAAGCTTTTGCAGTTTCAGGATTCCGCAGAAAATAATATTTTCAAAGAACTAGCTGATTTTACTTTACAAATCAGCTTAAGACCCTCGCTGTCATAGCTCTATTTGTTATTGTACTAATAATTAATTATAAGTATAATATGTGGAGCGAGTTTTTAGTCAGCTTAATATTGTAAAATCAAACTTAAGAACTTGTTTGCAATCTCAGATGGTTAATGGAATTTTGAAAGTAAAGTATAAGTATTTTAATTTAATCAAATTAATTTTTATTAAAAATTGCCTTCGTTGCCATGAAAAGTGCTGCTACGATTATAAAGTCTCATGAAAGTTTTTAAATTTGGTTGGTACCTCAGAAATATACTCAAAATGATAATTTCTAATGGATTGATCTTAATTAATTAATTTTAGTATATAACGTTTTTGGCACACATTTTAATTTAAAATTTAATTATTTTTGTTTTTAAAATAGTTTTGCTTGATAACTCGTTTAATAAAAATTTAGCGGTTTTAATTATTTAAAGATTTAGTGGTTTTTGGCGTTATTTTAAGTGCAATCTGGTGGGATATGGTCTTAAAGTTTTGGCAACACTGGCATGATCTCAGATCGTGACTTCTGGCCAAACAGTTTATGCAATAGTGGTTGCTCTCGATCATTTCTTCTCTCATTTCTACTGACATCTTCAAAAATTTGCGGCAAAACCTCAGTGCGTGAAAACTTGTACAAAGCACGCACTTATACACATCCGGATCGCAGTGAATGATACGTCGAGTGTTGTTACGATTGGGGTTGTCTAGATTGGCTAGAGCTTCTGCGTGACCTTAGGCGAGAGCTTAAACGAGGACTCGGTCGAGTTGCTGTTAATCTTCTGTTGGTTCTTGAGCTAGAGAAAAGAAAAGGAAACAGGAGTATTATATTAATCTGTAGCTACTAAAAATTGGTGAATATGGAAACAATTATGAATATGAGATACGAATATAAATCAGTTAAAGTATTGATGAATGTCTTATGTAAACTAGAGTAAGTGTGTATTGTAGGATTTGAAATTTATATACCAGTTATAGTGGATTTAAAAATTAGTTAATCAGAATTTTCATCAATCATAAAAGGAAGGTGACACAATTTGACTAATGGTCTAGTAATGTTTCTTGTGGCAATGCGTACGTCAGCAGTACTCACGTTTTCGTCTGAACAGGGAAAAGTCTTTACAATCCTACCTAATCGCCACTCGTAAGGTGGTTGCAAATTATCCATCCCAACTACATGATTTTAAGTAGTCTTCTTTCCATCTGATCGAGAATTGATGGTGGATTACCTTGAGCTTTGCCCATCTATTAATAAGATAAATATTCTGAATGTCTTGTTCTGGAAAAGCAATCAGAGGCGCACCTCTTAAAAAATGACTGGGAGTTAGAGCGGTTAAATCTGAAGGATCCTCTGATAATGCGCGAGAGTTGAGAATATCTTCAATACGAGCGAGAATTCTTCAAAAGTGAACCTTTGGGCTCCTGTGACTCGTTTGAGATGGAACTTAAAACTTTTAACAGCGGTATAAATTTCCACTCGAAGCCATGTGTAATGTACTTTTGGGATATATCTTGAGCTGCATTTTTCACAAATGTGCAAAATTCGCGTTGGAGTAATCTACTTGCACCTAAAAAGTTTCTTCCATTGCCAGATACTATCCTTTGGGGGAGCCCCCGCCTCCCGATGAAGCGAGAGAATGCGGCCTGAAATGCGGCGATCGACAAGTCTGAGCATGGTTCCAAGTGAACTGCTTTTGTGCTAAAGCAAACGAAGACAGATACATAGCCTTTTACAAGTGCAGACTTTCGTAGGGGTGAAGTTTTGATCTCAAACGGGTCGGCGAAGTCAATGCCATTGATCTGAAATGGAGGAGACAGATTGCATCTTTCTGGGGGTAATGAAGCCATTATTTGCGAACATGACTGCTGTTTGTGAATAAAGCAAGTTTTACAGTGTCGAATTATTTTCTTCACTCGGGGTTGAGCCTGAAAATATAAAATTCGATCTGAACCATTCGACACATTTGACTACATTCAGCATGAGCTAGAAAATTGTGCAAGTGAGTGAGATAGAGATGGCAAAATTATGGGGTAACGCTCATTGTATGGCAGAGACGAACGAAATAGTCTGCCATTGACTCGAAGGATTGAGTTTGAGTCATGAAATATGTTAAGTGGTTTTATGCATTTATTAAAGAATCGAAAAACGTAACAAATTAAAGCTTTGTGGTATGAGGAAAATCTACAACATAAGTTTCCCATGTTAAAGGGGTTTGGAGAGCCAACCTAGGACTATAGACGAATCAGTCCAGAGATATATTTCTGTATTGTTAAAATTCAATGATGACGTAACATATTTCACTAGATTTGCCAATAAAACTGCACCGTTGAGTTCTAAGCGTGGGAGACAAATAGTTTGAATTGGAGATACTTTGCTTTTCGCAGTTAATAAGTTTGAGAAGGTGTTGTGTGTCTCAGTCTGACAGCGAATGTAGACGGTAGCACAATATGCGGCTATGGAAGCATCTGAGAACCCGTGTATTTGAACTGAGTCTGATGGCGTGTATTGTAGCCAACGAGGAATGGATATTGGTTCTATCTTTGCAATATTTTGAACGAGGCTGTTCCAATTTTGAAGAGTTTCTGGTGAAACTTCTTCATCCCAATCCAAACCTTCTAGCTGTGGGGACACATATTTAATATCTAAAATCTACTTGTAAAAACATTTAATTTAAAATTTTGTATAATAATATTTTAATCATTTTTGCTTTGAATTTTGAGTTTTTAAGTTTTTATAATTTTTAATAAATAATTTAGTTTTCTTTTAACTTTTCTAAATAAATGCTGTTTTATTCAACCACATTTAATTGTGGTTGCATTAGTATTTTTGCTCTGATGACCATGGGAGATAGCCATCCAGCAGGATCGAAAAGTTTGGCAACTGAGGATAAAATTTGGCGCTTAGTGACGCTTGTAGATTAACCGATTGGAGAATAAGAATAGCTGAATGTATCTGTAAGTGCATTCCACTTTATACCAAGAGTTTTGGTTGAGTTGGATTCGTGAAAACGAAGAAAATCTAAATCATATAGATCTTCTTTTGGTAGATGAGAGAGTAATTGAGAATCATTTGCAGTGATTTTCTTTAAGAGTAATCCAGCTGATTTTAATGCGTTAATGAGTTCAGTTTGAGCCGATAGAGTCTCCTCTATAGAGAAACATCCGGAGAGAATATCATCAACGTATGTTTCTGAGCGCAAAATAGATGATGATTGAGATTCAGAATCGGATGATAGCTGATTAAGCGTGCGAATTGCGAGATAAGGGGCGCAATTTACTCCGAAAGTAACAGTTTTTAACTGGAAATCTTTAATGGGACCGTCTTGTTGTGGTTGGAAAATAATTTTCTGAAAGGGTCTATCATCGGAATGTATTACAATCTGTCGATACATCTTTTGTATATCGCCATTAAATACGTATTTATATTTTCTACAATTCAGAATTACAGTAATTAAAGAATTTTGTAATATGGGACCTGTGTAAAGTACATTATTGAGAGAGCACTAAGATTTTGTTTTTCTCGAGGCTTTAAATACAACTCTCACTTTTGTGTTCTGGGCGAACAACCGCATGATGAGGTAGATAGAATGAGCTGTATTTACTTTGTGAAATGATTTCTTGAGATGAAGTTTCCTCCATGTGATCAAGAGTCAGATATTCGCTTAAGACTGCCTTAAATTGGATTTGTAGTTCGGGATCTTTTGAAAGAGTTTTTTCCATTCTGGAATATTAAGCTAATGCTACAAACAAAGAACGAGCTTTTCGGGATATTCCTTCTTAAAAGGCAACCTAACTACGTATCTGCCGTTTTCGTTTCGTGTTGTTGTTTCGCAATATAGTTTCTCACAGATTTTATCTTCCACTGAGATTGGATTAGCTGAGGGAATTTCTTCTTGCTCCCAAAACTATTTTAGGATAGAGTTGAGCTCTGAAGTCTAAGAAGTGAAGACCGAGGTTGAAAAAGCTTGAATAGTTTCTGTTTTCATGGGACCACTAAGTACCCACCCAAAAACTGTGTTATAGGCCGAGGTTTGGCCACAAATATTTTTCTTCATGTCCTCAATATTTATAAAAAGTTCATATCCATTACCCAGAATCAGATCAATTTGGGATGATTTATTAAAAGTTGGATCTGCTAAATCTAACTCTTTGAGTTCGGGTGATTTAGGGGCTTCAAACGTACATGATGGAGATATTTTAATGCTTTAATGGGGATATTCAAGCTGTATCTTTTAGCATATAATACCAACTCGCACTCTTTGCTAGCAGCTTGTTTTTGTCCGCCAATACTAACAATTTCAAAGTGCGATTTCTTAAATGGAAGTTGACTTCTTATCCTCTCGGTTAAAATTGTTCGTTGAGAGCCGGGATCGATTAAGGCTCTTATTGTAAAGAGCTCATCTCTGAATTCTATCTGCATTAACGCAGTTCGTAAAAGAATACTTTCATTACTTGTAGAGCAATTTGCTTGAATTTGGTTAGATGTGTGATGGCGATCAATTTGCGTATCCAGTTACATAATTTGGGTGGCGTTAGAGGAGGTGCTTTGAACATTATTACTTTTATTCAACGAGCTGTCTTTTTGTTGATAAATTTCAGTTTTTGCGGGTAAATTTTGAGATATTTTTTTCATATGTAACAAAGTGTGATGTGTTTTCTTACAATAGAGACAAGTATGTTTGCTTTTAGATGCGACGAGGCTAACCAATTATAGCAAAACTTGTTTTTGAAAACATAGTCAACTCTTTGTTGAACCGTAAAGGTTCTAAATTTGGGACAAGTACTTAAGGAATGATTTTCATCGCAGAGTTTACAAAGAATGTTATTTTGGGAACCATTTTTAATACTAAAGCAGTCCCTAGATGTTCTAATACTTGTGAGTCGTTCTACTGCCTCATATCTATCAATGAGAAATTGAGACATTTGAGACCACTTTGGGAGTTTACGGGGAGAACTTAACGATTGTTCCCAAAGAGAAAGAGTGAAATCAGGCAGTTTTGTTGAAATTAAGCGGATCAGAATAGGGTCCCAGCTCTCTACTGCTACAGAGTTGTAAGAGTTGCGAGGGAGTCATTAACCGAAGATTGTATTCTTCTAATTGATTCCCTATCTTCATGCTTAGCTGGGGGTGTATTAACCTTTATGTCAACAACAGAACTGTTTTACGCACGTCAACAGCAACATACCTGGGTATGTTCATACGTTTTGTATGGTGAATGGCTGCCGTTAGCATAAAAATGCTAATATCTAACTCGTTTGTTGGAATTTCTGTATTATTTTTTTTATTTTGTTAGAAAGAGACAAAAGATTCAAACATTTTCTGATAACCAGTTTTACTCTTACATTTGTTTTTTGAAAAAAGTGGTTGTGTAGGTTGACAAATAATGCTTTTTATTGAGTTTTTGCAAAGATACAAATTTTTTAAATTAAAATAATTTTTTTATTTATTAATTGTTTTTAATGAAATTTTACAGTTATGTAGATATTAGATATAGAAAAATAAAAACAAATTTTTAAACAACAGAACTGTTTTACGCACGTCAACAGCAACATACCTGGGTATGTTCATACGTTTTGTATGGTGAATGGCTGCCGTTAGCATAAAAATGCTAATATCTAACTCGTTTGTTGGAATTTCTGTATTATTTTTTTTATTTTGTTAGAAAGAGACAAAAGATTCAAACATTTTCTAATAACCAGTTTTACTCTTACATTTGTTTTTTGAAAAAAGTGGTTGTGTAGGTTGACAAATAATGCTTTTTATTGAGTTTTTGCAAAGATACAAATTTTTTAAATTAAAATAATTTTTTTATTTATTAATTGTTTTTAATGAAATTTTACAGTTATGTAGATATTAGATGTAGAAAAATAAAAACAAATTTTTAAAATTTATAATCAGAAATCCCGTAATTCCCAAAAAAAGTTTTGAAAAATCCCAAAAATGGGATTTTTTAGTTTTTTTGGTGTAATATCCACACCAGGAGCGGGGTTATCGGAACCCTTTACAAAATAATTAACAACATATTTGGACATCTAAAATAGTTTACTTTAGTTTGATATCGACTACGCGATTAGAGAATTTTTGCCCTAAAGTTGAATTTTACATACAAAAATAGGCGTTATTTGAATGGACCGGTCCCCTCCGTATCAAGAATTTTTAAATTTATTTTTATTTAAAATATTTAGTGTAAAGTAAGCTTTTCAAAAAATATAAATACCTAATACACCATCTTTGAAATTTTTTAGATAACTTAAAAATAAAAAAAAGTACTTTTTTCCCAAAAACTAGAGAAAAATCGCTTTTTTTAATTTTTTTTAATTCAAATACATATAACTTTGGAGTCAGTCACGATTTTTAAATAACTCTTTTTTGTTTGACATATACATTTGTTGTTAGTCCAGTAAAAATGGAGAAAATCGGGATATATTTGGACCCACTGTTATCAAAAATGTGGACTAGGGTGGGTAAAAACGTTGAACAAATACTATACTTTTCAATTTTATCATTATATTTGCATGCATTTTACTATGGATACCCAGGTATGTATGCTGTTGACGTAAGGGTGCAACTTTGTAAATGGGATTTATCTTCCAAACGGGTGATCCTATCCTAACCAAACTTGGGACAATTGCGGAAAACAGTTTTGGCTAGGATATCAAGTCGATCCGATTATCCAATTCAGAGCTACAGCATTTTAAAAATGCAAAACATAACATTGCCGTTGACATAAAGGTTAAAGATAATTTAAATTTGGCTGTCAACCAGAACTCGTTTATTTTCATAACGAGATTTCAATGAATTCCATGCGAGATCAAAATTTTTATGAGCTAAGGGGTACCGTTTTACAATGTCTCCTGCTTCACCTCTTGTTTTGTTTCGGATGTGATATAATTTTGTGACGGGAGAAAGTTTTGAGTGGTTTATGTAAACGGCAGTGAACATGTCTCTAAATGAGGGTCATTGTTCATAACTGCCTTTGAATACCTCTGTATCACATGGAGGGAGCTTGATACAATTACTAGCATTATCGGAAACAAAATTTTGTGTTAGAGCTTGTCGTATAAAAATATTTGACTGCGATTAACTCGGAACAAATATTCTATTCTAACAATTTTAATGTCAAATATTGTCAATAGATCGAAACATCCATTGTTCTGAATGGATCTCTTTTAGACTTTCAAGAACAATAAAGATAATGCACCAATAATTACCCCCTTTGTATTTCATTCTAAAAAAATTACCATAAGTTCTCCATTTGTTTCAATCTAACTTCACTCTGATACACATGAGCTAAGTTTTATATCGACAAGCTTAATAACACGGTGCTACGATGGAAAAAAATAGGTCTTGCTGAGTACTTATCGACCTATAACTCAGTCAGTTTTTTTTCCAATTTTAAATTTTTTAACGTATTGAGAAATAAAACTGATTACGCTTTAAAATGACATGCATTTATTGATACATTTGTAAGTTATAAGTATTGCTTTTGTTAAGAATATTTAAAAAAACACTAAATTTATCAATTTTTTTGATTTAAGTCGATTTTCATTGCTTATTTTGATATGAAAGCTTATAAAAATTAATATCAATGTATAAAGAAAATTTAGTTCTTAATAAAACATAGTTTTAATTTTTCAAATCGGATGGAAACTGTAAAAGTTATTCAACTTTTCATTAATACCTTTTTGAGTATTTTCATCCCCAGAGCATTGAATAAAAAAAAACAAAAAAAATATTTGTAAAATTTTTAATTTACAAGGTAAATTTTTTCGAACTTTTTTCGAAAAAGTATAATAAGTTTTGCAAATATTAACGGAGTTTAATAAGTAATATCCCATTTTTGTCTTTATAAAATTGTCTTTAAAACACTGTGTAGAAAAAATTTGGTTTTCATAGAAAAAAATTAAAATAACTATTGTTAAAAATGAAAAATTACAAAAAAAAATAAAAAAAAAAATGTTAACTTATATAATAACTTAAACAATTTCTTGGAATATACATTGTATGCATACATAACATGAAGGCTTATTATTTTGCCTATCCATACTTTTTTAAAAGTTTGAAATCGATCTAAAAATTTGTGAGTTAGAGGTACTAAAGTACTACGACCTACCCTGAAACAGTTTTTTCAAAATAACTAAAACTTTTGAGGGTGTTTAAAAATCTTTTAAACGGTTTTAGTATGCCCTCACCTAGGCATATAACCCTCATTAGGTCGCTTTTCAAGTTCTCACAAAAGTGTCATTTTGTAGCAGAGTGTAATTTATAATAATAAAACTGTACCATTAGGAGAAAAAGTACTAAATTCACTTTAAATTTTCAGCTTCACCGTCAAGTTTGAATTTTCAAAATACATTTTTTGTGATATACATACATATGTCTGAAACGAGTTAAATCTGTATTCATATTTTAAAAAAGTATCAAACTGTTTACCCAGATTTGCCTACAAAATATTTCAGTACTTTATTATGAGTTATCACAGATTGAGCTTTTTTTCTCTAAAATTGAGTTTTTTATACTAAACATCAATTCTTGGTATTAAATATGAGTTATTAACGATTTAAATTATTTGATTTTTTTTATAAGAAAAAACATTGGAAGTATCACTATGGACTGCCTTAATTATGTCGAGGATTTGCGAAATACAAAGGTAATATGCATCTACACACGCATCGAAATTTTTTTTGATGCATCCTTAAATCGGGTTTGACTACATCATCATGAGCTAACATAACTCTTTCATAAGAAGATTCTACTTTAGCCCATCTTGATTCTAAATCTTTGATCTTGACTTCTAAAACTGATTCACTCTGTTCTTCTACAGGTGTTCTATTGAATTTATTACAAAACTGAAGTAAATGGTCGCAATCATATACAAACCTCTCTTGAGGAGAATAATTTGCTTCTCTATGATATTCGGTAGTCGTGTTGTGAGATGTGGAAGTCATTTTACGAGATGTGCAAGTCTTGGAAATGGGAACAAATAAATGTTTATTTGTTATGAGTAAAAAAGTACGCTGTTCTGTAGCTTATTTGCCAAATGATGAATCTAAGAGTTTAGCAATAGTATTCAGAGTTAGGGGTATATAATTATAGTATTTTAATTACTTTGTTGTTTATTATCTTTATGTAGTAAGGGACTATAGGGAAATACCACTAGATACTTGTAATCTAGTTGAAATTACAATGATACTCTGAAAAAGTAATGGATTGGTGAACTTTTAAAATTGTTCTGTAAATTTTTTATTGCTAAACTAAGCAAAACATCGAATCTTACTATTTAGCACTATTTAAGGATTAAGGGGCTATATGTTTATATATCTATGTTATGTGTGTGAAGATAAATATGCCGAGTTAAATATGTTTCGACGTAAGAGCTTACGTTATTACATATTTGACTCCAAAGTTAAATATGTTATGACGTAACGACATATTTAACTATTACACACATATTTAAATATGTGAACTATTTTTTTTAGAAACATTTGGCACAAATTAAAAAAATAATATTTTAAAATAATGAAAGAATTATTTCAATGTAATGTAAAATTGGTAAATTTTTAAAATTTAATTACAATTGAATATAACTGAAAGATTTTTTGGGTATTAGGGCAAATGCTTCTTTGTCACTCATATTGATCATATAAAAAATGAAGGCAAGGAACCACTCTATCAGACAATAAAATATATTTGTCTGAATTGTATTTGTGAAAATTTGAAAATTCCACTTTGAAAATTTTAGAGTTCTTTGAGGGATTTTGTGAAATATGGCCAAACTATTCCATCGCATGGAATCCCACTATATGGAAAATGGAGACAAGGGACTGGGCTTGCTACACATATAAGGGAGAATGCTGAATTGTATTTGTGAAAATTTTGAAAATTTTTTGAAATTTCACTTTGAAAATTTTTGAGTTTTTGACGGATTTTGTGAAATATGGCCAAATTATTCCATCGCATGGAATCCCACTATATGGAAAATGGAGACAAGGGACTGGACTATCTACACATATAAGGGAGAATGCTGAATTGTATTTGTGAAAATTTTGAAAAAACTTTGAAATTTCACTTTGAAAATTTTAGAGTTTTTGACGGATTTTGTGAAATATGGCCAAATTATTCCATCGCATGGAATCCCACTATATGGAAAATGGAGACAAGGGACTGGGCTTGCTACACATATAAGGGAGAATGCTGAATTGTATTTGTGAAAATTTTGAAAATTTTTTGAAATTTCACTTTGAAAATTTTTGAGTTTTTGACGGATTTTGTGAAATATGTCCAAATTATTCCATCGCATGGAATCCCACTATATGGAAAATGGAGACAAGGGACTGGGCTATCTACACATATAAGGGAGAATGCTGAATTGTATTTGTGAAAATTTTGAAAATTTTTTGAAATTTCACTTTGCAAAATTTTAGAGTTTTTGACGGATTTTGTGAAATATGGCCAAACTATTCCATCGCATGGATCCCACTATATGGAAAATGGAGACAAGGGACTGGGATTGCTACACATATAAGGGAGAATGCTGAATTGTATTTGTGAAAATTTTGAAAATTTTTTGAAATTTCACTTTGCAAAATTTTAGAGTTTTTGACGGATTTTGTGAAATATGGCCAAACTATTCCATCGCATGGAATCCCACTATATGGAAAATGGAGGCAAGGAATAAGGCTATATTCATATATAAGGGAGAATGCTGAATTGTATTTGTGAAAATTTTGAAAATTTTTTGAAATTTCACTTTGCAAAATTTTAGAGTTTTTGACGGATTTTGTGAAATATGGCCAAACTATTCCATCGCATGGAATCCCACTATATGGAAAATGGAGGCAAGGAATAAGGCTATATTCATATACAAGGGAGAATGCTGAATTGTATTTGTGAAAATTTTTTGAAAATTTCACTTTGCTAAATTTTAGAGTTTTTGACGGATTTTTTGAAATATGGCCAAACTATTCCATCGCATGGAATCTCACTATATGGAAAATGGAGGCAAGGGACTAGGCTATCTACACATATAAGGGAGAATGCTGAATTGTATTTGTGAAAATTTTGAAAATTTTTTGAAATTTCACTTTGCAAAATTTTAGAGTTTTTGACGGATTTTGTGAAATATGGCCAAACTATTCCATCGCATGGAATCCCACTATATGGAAAATGGAGACAAGGGACTGAGCTATCTACACATATAAGGGAGAATGCTGAATTGTATTTGTGAAAATTTTGAAAAAACTTTGAAATTTCACTTTGAAAATTTTAGAGTTTTTGACGGATTTTGTGAAATATGGCCAAATTATTCCATCGCATGAAATCCCACTATATGGAAAATGGAGACAAGGGACTGGGCTATCTACACATATAAGGGAGAATGCTGAATTGTATTTGTGAAAATTTTGAAAATTTTTTGAAATTTCACTTTGCAAAATTTTAGAGTTTTTGACGGATTTTGTGAAATATGGCCAAACTATTCCATCGCATGGAATCCCACTATATGGAAAATGGAGACAAGGGACTGGGATTGCTACACATATAAGGGAGAATGCTGAATTGTATTTGTGAAAATTTTGAAAATTTTTTGAAATTTCACTTTGCAAAATTTTAGAGTTTTTGACGGATTTTGTGAAATATGGCCAAACTATTCCATCGCATGGAATCCCACTATATGGAAAATGGAGGCAAGGAATAAGGCTATATTCATATATAAGGGAGAATGCTGAATTGTATTTGTGAAAATTTTTAAAATTTTTTGAAAATTTCACTTTGCAAAATTTTAGAGTTTTTGACGGATTTTTTGAAATATGGCCAAACTATTCCATCGCATGGAATCTCACTATATGGAAAATGAAGGCAAGGGACTAGGCTATCTACACATATAAGGGAGAATGCTGAATTGTATTTGTGAAAATTTTGAAAATTTTTTGAAATATCACTTTGAAAATTTTAGAGTTCTTTGAGGGATTTTGTGAATTATGGCCAAATTATTCCATCGCATGGAATACCACTATATATATGGAAAACTTTGAATATGTTAGAGTTGGAGTTCTTAAAATGGTTAAAATTCTTTATTAGGATTTTACTATTATGCAACACTACCACATTATTCAATGTGCAACTTCACCCACATTATTAAGCCTGGACTGGTATGACAGACATGTTTGAAAAACGCACATAAAATTTAAATACAGGAGAAAAAATGCAAAGTGAATTTTGTAAATAAGCTTTTTATATATGGGGGATTTCATGTCAAGTGAACCAACTTTTGAAATCGATGTCTTCCGATCGGGATGAAATTTGCACCAAGGTTAGCTCTATTGGATAGTAACTCAGACACAATTTTTCAACAACATCGGTCGAGAACTCTCTGAGTTATAGGGGGTAAAATTTTGACAATTTGGTCAAACAGGGGTTTTTTCTTATCCATGTAACTTATTACCTATTGTTCTTAGCAAAATGTGTTCCAAATAGTATAGATAGCTATTTCTTCGATCTTTCGAAAAAAAATATTTAAAAAAAAAAATAAAAAATTTTTAATATTTTTTTTCCGAAATCAAAAACTTTTTTGACTTTTTTTTAAAATACGCTATTTTTTTTTATTTTTTTTTTTTCTTAAAATAAAGTTTAGATATTTTCCTTGAACACCTACTTGGTCGCTTAGTGGGATGCGAGTGGGATATCTATCAAAATAAATATTTTGTAACTCAAAACATAAAATTTTTGACTTTTTTTGCAAAATCAAAAACTTTGTTGACTTTTTTTTTTCAAAATGGACCCTTTTTTAATCTTTTTTTTTAGGTCAAACAAAAGCTTAGATATTATCCTTTAAGATATTTTTAGTCCCTTAGTGGGATGCGAGTGGGATATCTATCAAAATAAATATTTTTTATTATTTATCAAAATAAATATTTTTTAATAGATATCCCACTCGCATCCCACTAAGGGACTAAAAATATCTTAAAGGAATGGACCTAGGCTTTCTTTTGAGCAAAAAAAAAAAATTAAAAAAGGGCCCATATTGGAAAAAAATTTTGATTTTGCAAAAAAAAAATAAAAAATTGTATGTCTTGCGTTACAAAATATTTATTTTGATAGATATCCCACTCGTATCCCACTAAGGGACCTAAAATATCTTAAAGGAATGGACCTAAGCTTTCTTTTGACTAAAAAAAAATTTTAAAAAAAGGGCCCATTTGGAAAAAAATCGTATTTGCAAAAAAAAAAGTCAAAAATTGTAAGTCTTGAGTTAAAAAATATTTATTTTGATATATATCCCACTCGCATCCCACTAAGCGACCAAAAGGGTCTTCAAGGATAATATCTAAGCTTTTGTTTGACCTAAAAAAAAAGATTAAAAAAGGGTCCATTTTGAAAAAAAAAAGTCAACAAAGTTTTTGATTTTGCAAAAAAAGTCAAAAATTTTATGTTTTGAGTTACAAAATATTTATTTTGATAGATATCCCACTCGCATCCCACTAAGCGACCAAGTAGGTGTTCAAGGAAAATATCTAAACTTTATTTTAAGAAAAAAAAAAAAATAAAAAAAAATAGCGTATTTTAAAAAAAAGTCAAAAAAGTTTTTGATTTCGGAAAAAAAATATTAAAAATTTTTTATTTTTTTTTTTAAATATTTTTTTTCGAAAGATCGAAGAAATAGCTATCTATACTATTTGGAACACATTTTGCTAAGAACAATAGGTAATAAGTTACATGGATAAGAAAAAACCCCTGTTTGACCAAATTGTCAAAATTTTACCCCCTATAACTCAGAGAGTTCTCGACCGATGTTGTTGAAAAATTGTGTCTGAGTTACTATCCAATAGAGCTAACCTTGGTGCAAATTTCATCCCGATCGGAAGACATCGATTTCAAAAGTTGGTTCACTTGACATGAAATCCCCCATATGTGTTCTAATTCTTTGTGGTAGAAGTTAAGAAAGTGAAATATTTTAAAATTAGACTGTTTTTGTGTTAATAAGTAGAAAAAAATGTTGAGTAAAGAAATTTTTGGTTATTTATCAAGAATATATTATTCTTTGATGTGCAGTGATAGTGACACTAAATATTCATCAAAATCTTTTTTTTGCTTTGCAAATGAATTATTAAAAAGTGCATGTATGGAGCATATAGCTCCAAACAAACGTAACCATAATCGGTACAAAAAAAAATTGAGTTTTTAGTAAGTAGAACATTCTGTATGTTTAAAAATGATTAATTTGTTTATTAAAAAAATTATATTTTTATAATAGTGTAATACCACATTGGATTTTGTGTATGAATCCGAATGTTTTGTGAAATGGTACAGTGAGCAAAAGTACGAGAAACTTAAAATTGAAATAATAAAACTACAATTGAAGAAAAATGTTTATAACTCAGGTAACTGCTATGATTTTTATTAATTGTGTTGAACTTAAAATTAATTCGTTTTGAAAATTTTTATGAAAAAGCTATCACGATAAATGTGTATATTGTAAATACACATTTATTATCTTAATATGTTAATTAAACAAATTGATGTTTAGAACTGAGAAGGGTGCGTGGCCTAGTGGTCTAGCATCTCGTACTATTTACTGTGATGTCTAAGTTCAAGTACACTAACAAATATTTTTGAAAAATTTCGATTTATAAAACATTGTTTTCATACAAAATTTTCAAATGGGAATTATTATGTAAAACAATTTATGAATGTTAACCTGTCTGAAATATGGAACGTTATTGTTGTGCGATCATTAGCGTGTAGTGCAGATCAGTCATTCTAGCGTATGTCTCAAGTTCAAACCCAATGTTTTCAGCTCTTTTCACGTAAAAATATATTTTTTGCATCAATTTGTTATTATAACTCCGAAACTACTGAGACTACCGATTAAAACGCAATATATAAACGGATTAATGGTTATGTAAATCTAATTTTTCTGAGTTTATTTTAATAACATCGGACTAACACTTTTTGAGTTATCATTAATTATGTGGAGAAATGTCTAACAAAATTTATAATTTTAATTAAATTTTTTTTTAATGTTTTTTTCCTGTTGACCGCTTATAAATACATAATTTCAGACAGGTATAATTATATGCAAAAAAAACTATATTATAAATAACACAAATATTAACTTTATACTGCTTAGATAATCAACAACAGCACAACGAAAGTTCCACATTGGCTAACTACAAACTGTCAGCTTCCTCGAGTCAAAATGCTTCCTTATTAGGTAGTAATATTTCGCCACAAACATCTAAAGAGGATGATATACAACAAATAATTTGTCGACTTCTAAATTCCGAAAATCACAGTGATGCTGAAAACTCCGAGGATGTTTTGCATAACTCAATTCCTTCAAATGATTTCCAAATACTGCTTTCATCCACTGAAATCAATTTATCAAACACAACAAATAACACAACAATTAACACAACAAATAACACAACAAATGACACAACAACTGACACAACAAATAATGAATTCCAAGACAGCAAATCCAGAATTAACTTGTCAGACATCAACAATACTACATCATCAGACGTTAAAGTGGATGAATATAGTATAATTAGAAGAAAAATTTTAATCAAATCTGTACCAAATCAAGAAGTTGAAATGATTGAAAATTTTAAAAAGGATGTAAACAACAAACCTGGGTACCAGTACAAAGCAGGGGATTTTAATTTTAAAGAGCAGCAGATGGGATATTTTCACGAATATTTTATGTTAAAAGGAGAAATTACAAATAAAAAAGACTTCACCAAATACATGGAGGATGTAGTTCGTCAAAATTATAAAATAATAAATAATGTTTGCTCAATCAACATTTGCAGCTATGCATATACCATAAACATGAAGTCACTAAGGATTTATGGAAGCTGTATATATGCAACCGAAGGATGTAGAAAATATAAATTTGTAATTGCATTGGAAGAAAATCCATTTTCTGTAAAAGTTTTCGCAAATATGCTTAAGATATCACATCCGACCACCAAAAAAACTCAGCAAATTCGTGCTGTAAGACGTACTATAATGAAAAGAAAAATAATTAATTACCAGCCGTAAAACTATAGAAACAAAATGTTGACTTCACAATCAAGAGCATTGTGCGCTGTGGGAAACACCCAGTCGGTTCCATCTAAAGATACTGTTAGAAAACTGAAAAGCGAAGTTATCCAAAAAAAAAATAGGAGCAAGGACGTAGTTTTTGATTTAGTATTAATGCAGCGGGACAAACAGTGGATGCATTTTATTCAGAGAATTTCCATACCACAGGAAATATATTTGTACTCTGAAGAACAACTCAGGCTACCACAGAAATATGGTGGCAAATTGCTACAAATGAGCAGAAATACTCTTTTTGTGGATGCTACCGGTGGTGTTGTAAAAAAATTTGATAAAAAGTCTAAAAGAGTATTTTTGTACAGCATAGTTATGCACATACCTGATGGTAGAAAAAAAGGTATACTAGTACCGATTGCGGAGGCTTTATTAGCACGTCATTTTGAAGACAACATACGGAAATTTTTTATGGACATAAAAGTATTTTGCATGGAAAATAAAATAAAGTGGCCGCTCAGCAAACGTCTTTGTGTAGATTGGAGTTGGGCACTAATAAACGCTCTTATCAAAACATCAAATAACTTAGAATCTGTGGGAGCATATTTAAGCAAATGTTTTGAAATTTTAAACAAAAATGAAAAAATTAAACCAAATTTTGTCATTATACAAATATGTTGCTGTCATTTTTTAAAAATTTGTTTAGCTGATATTGAAGAATATGCTACCAACAATGAACAGAAGAATTTATTTGAAAAGGCAATGATTAGAGCCATTAATATTAGTCACATTAATTCGTCACAATAATTAATTTGAATGGATATGAAATATGTTCTTAACACTAAATTAAGCTTTTTATTTTAAAGAAAAATTTAAAAATATTTTAAAAAATTATTTCTCAAATTAAAAAAAAATAATAATATAGTCCAAAGTTTGCCAAAACTCAAATTTTGTTAGTTTCAAACTGATAAAAAAATGTACAAAAATTATTTGTTTTAAACACGCCTTATAATAATAAGTATATCGTCTGTTCTAGTACAAGTTAGATTTACGTCAGACTTAAAAAAACGAAACATATTGAAATTTTTTATGCACAAAGAGTACAAATACAAACAATTTATTTATATTTTAAATATTAAAACAAAATCACTATTGTAATAACAAAAGAAATTTAATTATTAATGTATAAGTATAAAAAATACTCATGTATTGATGATAGCGTAAACTTATCGTTCAAAACTTTTTAAATACACATTATACCTAAAACTATATAAAGTGAATTTTATTTTGAATAGACATTTCGACTTACGAGTATAACCTAAAAATAATTTTGGTTTTAAAAATGATATTTTAAAGAACTAATTTATAAGAGGTAACTGCTGAAATATTTTAATAATACATAATATGTTTAGAACATTTCAATAAAATGCTGTAAAAATAAGAAAATAAACATTAAATTAAATCAAAGTACATATTTATTTAACTATTGAATTTATAAGATATAAAAGCTTGTTGCATAATATCTCTGATGCTAGGTTTGTCGCTAAATGCCTTTTAATCATATAAATTTCATAATGTAATAAATAATTTGATTAAATTTAATGTTTATTTTCTTCTTGCTTTAAAAAATTTTTTTATAAGGAAAAAACCATGACAAGCTCGATTTTTGACCTATATCTGGATTACAAAGTCATTAATATAGACAATATGGATATCTTATGATAGATATTACAAAGACCTTTGTAACGTCGTATATAAAGCAATAATAAGTTGAACCTACGATGGGTCAAAATCGGAAAATGAAAAAAATAAACTTTGGAAAAAAAAATTGGCATAAAATCCTTATGATTTAGAGTTTGTTATTTATTTTGGAAATTCAGTTAGAACTTCGATTTTTGGAAAGTGATATGGCATAGCCATTGGGTATATCCATAAATGGCAAATTTCAGACAATTCTGCATACTGGAATACTGGTTCAAAATTTAGGAACATACAAACAAATTAACAAATAAACATTGTAAGTTAAATAAAAGGTTGTAAAAACCTGTGTAATTATCTGACCAAATAAGGATTTTTCCTATAAAGAGATATATCTAAAAATAATTCCATTAAGATTTTCTACATAAAAAGTCTTTACAAAAATGTATTTATGAAAATTGCAAAAATTTACATTACTTTTCTATCGAAGGATTTTATACCGGCTTTTCGCTATAATAAGCAAAAAAGGCTTAATATGTATTTTAAAATGTAAAAAAAAATATTTATATTTATAAAAAAAAAATTCATGTCTCACGCAGAATTCGAACCTAACATCTCACGATCACAAATTAACAACACAACCAATGTGCTACTCATTGACGAAATTTTGTAGTGTTTCTGCTAATATATTTGAGGAGCCGCAGAACAAAAGAACTTTTTTGAAAATTTAAAAATGTTGGAAAATTTATTTTTTGTAGAAGATTTCAACGCAAATATTATAAAAATACCAAAAAAATCAATGTGTAAAAAAATTCGAAAAAGTACATTTTGTTCTGCGACTCCTCAATTTATTATAATATAATTTTTATTATATTACACATCATCATTTATTATAAAAAATTTCTTTAAATTTATTTCAAACAATACAAATTTAAAAAAAAACATGTCAATTTCAAAGAGTTTTGAACCCACAACCCCCCGATCACTAATCGTACGCTTGCACACTGGTCTACAGCACGTATTTACTTTCTACGACTTTTTAGCAACATAAAAAATAAATACAATTTCACCTATTCAATGCCGAAAAATGCAACTCTATGTAGTTTTGTAACGGAAATTGACGTGTTTAACAAATATATGTAAGCTACATAGTGCAGAAAAATGCAACTCTATGTAGTTTTGTAACGGAAATTGATTTAGCTATTTCTTTTAAATGTAATTTTGGGTTTGATATTTTTTTACTCTGTCTTTGTCAAACATGTTTGAGTAATGTTGCATTCTCTTTTAGTCGATAAGTATATTATTGTTGTTATTGTAACTGACTTTCATGTTTGTGTTGCATCTTAAAACATGTTTGACCAAATGATCAAATCCCTTATCATTTTCCATATAGTGGGATTCCATGCGATGGAATAATTTGGCCATATTTCACAAAATCCGTCAAAAACTCTAAAATTTTGCAAAGTGTAATTTCAAAAAATTTTCAAAATTTTCACAAATACAATTCAGCATTCTCCCTTATATGTGTAGATAGCCCAGTCCCTTGTCTCCATTTTCCATATAGTGGGATTCCATGCGATGGAATAGTTTGGCCATATTTCAAAAAATCCGTCAAAAACTCTAAAATATTCAAAGTGAAATTTCAAAAAATGTTCACAAATACAATTCAGCATTCTCCCTTATATGTGTAGCAATCCCAGTCCCTTGTCTCCATTTTCCATATAGTGGGATTCCATGCGATGGAATAGTTTGGCCATATTTCACAAAATCCTTCAAAAACTCTAAAATTTTGCAAAGTGTAATTTCAAAAAATTTTCAAAATTTTCACAAATACAATTCAGCATTCTCCCTTATATGTGTAGATAGCCCAGTCCCTTGTCTCCATTTTCCATATAGTGGGATTCCATGCGATGGAATAGTTTGGCCATATTTCAAAAAATCCGTCAAAAACTCTAAAATATTCAAAGTGAAATTTCAAAAAATTTTCACAAATACAATTCAGCATTCTCCCTTATATGTGTAGCAATCCCAGTCCCTTGTCTCCATTTTCCATATAGTGGGATTCCATGCGATGGAATAGTTTGGCCATATTTCACAAAATCCGTCAAAAACTCTAAAATTTTCAAAGTGAAATTTCAAAGTTTTTTCAAAATTTTCACAAATACAATTCAGCATTCTCCCTTATATGTGTAGATAGCCCAGTCCCTTGTCTCCATTTTCCATATAGTGGGATTCCATGCGATGGAATAGTGTGGCCACATTTCAAAAAATCCGTCAAAAACTCTAAAATTTTCAAAGTGAAATTTCAAAAAATTTTCAAAGTGAAATTTCAAAAAATTTTCAAAGTGAAATTTCAAAAAATTTTCAAAATTTTCACAAATACAATTCAGCATTCTCCCTTATATATGAATATAGCGTTATTCCTTGCCTCCATTTTCCATATAGTGGGATTCCATGCGATGGAATAGTTTGGCCATATTTCACAAAATCCGTCAAAAACTCTAAAATTTTCAAAGTGAAATTTCAAAAAATGTTCAAATTTTCACAAATACAATTCAGACAAATATATTTTATTGTCTGATAGAGTGGTTCCTTGCCTTCATTTTTTATATGATCAATATGAGTGACAAAGAAGCATTTGCCCTAATACCCAAAAAATCTTTCAGTTATATTCAATTGTAATTAAATTTTAAAAATTTACCAATTTTACATTACATTGAAATAATTCTTTCATTATTTTAAAATATTATTTTTTTAATTTGTGCCAAATGTTTCTAAAAAAAATAGTTCACATATTTAAATATGTGTGTAATAGTTAAATATGTCGTTACGTCATAACATATTTAACTTTGGAGTCAAATATGTTAACGTAAGCTCTTACGTCGAAACATATTTAACTCGGCATATTTATCTTCACACACATATCTATGTTATCCTGTTATATAGTCAGCGTTAGGCTAAATAGTGAGTTTTTGAGGTTTTAAATTGTTTTTATTATATTCTCTTTTCGTAATAGAGGCTATATAATTATAGCACTAGTTACCTGTTATCTAGTTAAATTTAAATGAGAATATGAAAAAAGTGATAGATTGGTAAATAATAGCTAACTTTAAGACAAATATGGATTATTGTAGGGGATTATACGAGATAAACACTAGCAATTTTACAATAAATGAGCATTTGCCAAATTAGCGTAGGGATAAAATGTTTATTCTTGATCTTAGATAACTTAGCTGTTCAAACCAATAGTTTAATTTGGTATAGAACCAATAATTTAAATTATGAGACGAGAAATAAAATGTTCTGAATTTTAATTTTCTATTATATAACAAAATCTTTAAATTTTTCAAAATTTGTTTGTTGATTTTAATTATTAAATGTAAATTCTTTGTGCTTCAATTATGTATAGATCGTGTTTTTTAAGCTTATAATTTTTTTTCGCAATGGACTGTATGGGTTAATTTGGAAATGATTTAATGTTGAAGAGTAATTACCCTTTCATCAAAAATTACACGAACAAAATTGTATTACACCACAATATAAGAGAACAGATTTCGTTTTCGACGAGTTATAAAATTTATTTGCAATAACTAAAAAGAGTAATTTGCATATCCATTTTTAATTTATTTACAAATTATTGCAATGTTTTACTCTTAAATTTGGATCACTTACGATTTAAAATTAAAGAGGAGCTCACAAAGAATTATATAGATATTTTGGTGGTTGGAAAAAAAATTGTTTACAGCTTAAGAGAGCAAAGCACGATAACTTTCAAGAGCACTTTATGTAACTTGAGAAGAGTAAATGTAACAAACTTACATTTGCTCATACTTCCTTGAGTTAATTTAATTATTTTTGGTATATCATTTCTTTTTAAATTTGTTATTTTTATGTATGTATATTAGGGTGGCCCTTAATAAACGAAAGTTGGATTTTGGCCATTCTCACCCCCCAGTTTGGTGAACATTAGTAAAAAATCATCCTGAAAAATTTTTAGGTAAATCGGTTGGGGTTAAGACGTGCCGCAAGCCCTCTGAAGTTTTGAGATGCATTTACAAGGGGAAAAAATTCATTTTTTTCAGTTTTTGTAAAAATTTTGCCATTAAAAAATTACTTTTGTAATTCAATTTAAAAGAATCGAAATGTGTACGTAATTGTCGTTCTAATGAGACATAAAAAACAGAAATCGGTTAAAAAATTTTAAAGTTATTAAAAATTCGCCAGGCCATTAACGTGTCTCAGGCCACTAGAACAAGAAATGTTGGAACAAAATTAACATATTTTGAGAAATATTAAAATAAAAGCTCATTTTTACTTAAAATATGTCCATATTTACTTGTATATGAGTTTTTGTCTTCGTAGGATACCGTTAACCTATTCTTAGGTATGAACAAAAAAAATAAATTTTTTTAACGGCAGTTTCAAAACTACATTTTCAAATTTTTAAAAATTTTGTTAAACAAATTTCAGAATTTTTTGATCATCTCATTGGGATTTATTAAGAGTATAATAGGGAATTAAATCGTGAAAAAATTATGAAAATATCTCTTATAGTTTTTCCGTACCTGCGATTTAAATTTTGAAATTTTCGAGAAAAACCAATTATTTGGCAATTTTTAGGCCAATGAGCTCTATTTTCTTACTCTTATGAATTTTAAGCAAAACTTAATTAGAATATTATAGTCCAGATAATTCTAAATATACTCTGAAACTTTTACTAAAATCAAAAAACGTTAACCCTTAAATCGTGAAGGTCAAAGGTCAAATTTTTCAATATTTGGAATTTCTCTTGGAAAGATTTTGAAATGTTCGAAATGTTGTATATTTTTGGGCCGATTTTGATGAAATTTAACAAAAATATAACACAAAGCCTAGTATTTACAAAAGCAGCAGAAAAATTAAAATTAACCCTATATAGCACTTGGTGTTAAAATGACCCCAAACTTCTAAAACCATAAAAAATTATGATTTTAAAAGTTTGGTGTCATTTTAACCCCAAGTGCCATTAAGCGTTAATTTCCATTCTTGTGCTGTTATTATAAACCCTAGAGTTTATGTTATATTTTTGTTAAATTTCATCAAAATCGGCCCAAAAATATACAACATTTCGATCATTTCGAAATCTTTCCAAGAGAAATTCCAAATATTGAAAAATTTTACCTTTGACCTTCACGATTTAAGGGTTAACGTCTTCCGATTTTAGTAGAAGTTTCAGAGTATATTTTGAATTATCTGGACTATAATATTCTGAATAGGTTTTACTTAAAATTCATAAGAGTAAGGAAATAGAGCTCATTGGCCTAAAAATTGCCAAATAATTGGTTTTTCTCGAAAATTTCAAAATTTAAATCGCAGGTACGGAAAAACTATAAGAGATATTTTCATAATTTTTTCACATTTTTATTCCCTATTATACTCTTAATAAATCCCAATGAGATGATCAAAAAATTCTGAAATTTGTTTAACAAAATTTTTAAAAATTTGAAAATGGAGTTTTGAAACTGCCGTTAAAAAAATTAAATTTTTTTGTTCATACCTAAGAATAGGTTAACGGTATCCTACGAAGACAAAAACTCATATACAAGTAAATATGGACATATTTTAAGTAAAAATGAGCTTTTATTTTAATATTTCTCAAAATATGTTAATTTTGTTCCTACATTTCATGTTCTAGTGGCCTGGACACGTTAATGGCCTGGCGAATTTTTAATAACTTTAACATTTTTTGACCGATTTCTGTTTTTTATGTCTCATTAGAACGACAATTACGTACACATTTCGATTCTTTTAAATTAAATTACAAAAGTAATTTTTTAATGTCAAAATTTTTACAAAAACTGAAAAAAATGCATTTTTTCCCCTTGTAAATGCATCTCAAAACTTCAGAGGGCTTGCGGCACGTCTTAACCCCAACCGATTTACCTAAAATTTTTTCAGGATGATTTTTTTGCTAATGTTCACCAAACTGGAGGGTGAGAATGGCCAAAATCCAACTTTCGTTTATTAAGGGCCACCCTATTATATATGTATTTCGATTATGTTTTAATGTAAATGCAATTATAAATACTGTTACGTTTTAACCTTTTCAAAACGTTGGTTTATTTCCTTTAAATAAACTGGATACTTTTGATTGCAAATAAAAGCCGTTTAGTACCTTAAAAATTGTAGCAACTCTTTATTTGTTTAATGTGTACAACAACAGAATTAAATAGTCACTCAGTGTTTTTTATACACGTTTATAAATTCGCAGAAATACAGACACACTTTATAATGTACACGAATTCACTTGAAAATACAGCACACTTTAAGGCACTCAGTTGATGTTTATTCGAATAGCGTCTCTGATAAACTGCAACCATGGCCACTATTTATACACACGCCATCTCTCGTGATCTTTCCACACTTAATAGGCAAATATTTTTGGTTTTTCTTTGCTTTGCAAATTATTATGGCGTATTATATACGTAAAATATATATATTTTTAAGCAATTTTTTACTTTTTTGATAAATTAATATGGCGATATATTTTTTTTTGTTTTTGGACTTTATGCAATTTTTACTTTTTGTGTAAACTAGTATGGCGGACTATACGTGTATTTTATGTAATTTTTTTTTTTTTTGGGAAATAAGTGCAATTTTTTCTTCTTTTACTTGCAAGAAATATTTATATTTTCACACTTGATATATGCTCTTTTTTTAATTTATTTGCAGAAATATACATATATGAGTATTTTTGTATATTCACCTATCAAATTATTACAATATTTGTAATCTTTTTTTTATATTTTTAAATTTTAACACTTTTTGTTTTTAGTTGAAAGATTTAAGGGTTCTATTCTATTTTTTTAACTTTTTGCATTTGTTGTTTTTGTTTTTTCGCGATTTTAATATTTATCGCGTTTGTTGTATGTTTTTGTTGGTATGTTTGTGTGGGATTTTAATTTAATGTAAGGAATTTAGTAACTTACTTTTTGATTACTGATTTAATACTGATGAGCTTTTTTCATTTACCTCATTTTTGTCATTTACCTCATGTTGATCTCTTCTTGTTGTTTTTATGCAGAGATTTTGTTTGTTTGATGCCTACCCAGGAAAAATTTTGTGAATTTTTGTAATGACCACTAGTTATTTCATGCATTCTTTTGTAAGGAGTGGTGGTTACCCAGCACATTATTTTATTTACTAGAATAAGTACTTATTTTTATGCAGGCTGGTAATGAACTTTTGCATTTAGCACAGCTATCTAGTGTGTTTGACTGGAAAACGGGAGGTTAGTGGTTCGCCACCTGTCAAAGCCATTAATTTTTTTGTTCATATCATATTCATTTATATGTTGATGTTAAAACTATTGTTAACTTACAATAAAATAACTCGTACATGGAGCAGTGAGTTAGCAGCTTAACTATCAAACACAAGCAAATAATGTGACTGTTCGATTCCCACACAAGGCAATATTTTTTGTGTTCTTTTTTTTAGCTACATATTCTTGTTGTGAATTTACTACTTATTTCTCAACTGATTGTAAGTACATTTGTAAGCTTGACCGCTGAATTTTTTAAAAATCTCGAACAACGGTAAGTAGTGTTTCAGTCAAATAATAAGTAGTTATCGCTTTGCTCCAATTATACTTGCTGGCTTACTAGGTAAGTAAAGTTTTTGCTGGGTAGTAATTTAGCGACTGGAATGGACCATGTAATAATGTGTTTTTTATTATTAAAATCTCCTCTCAGATTTTATAGCACTGAGGGATGTGGGGATAATCTATTAAGGATATATCAATTATAATTACTCATAAATTGAGTAATTACAATTATAGGGAAAATAAAAGAAAGAAAAGAGATTAATTTCTTCTTATATTTATTTATAGTGAGATAGGGTTTAAATTCTCACCTCTGATTTTAATCGCCAAGTAATAAAATAATGATTTTCTTTTCAACCAATTTTATTATAAGTTCAAAGTAGGTATGTAGATATATTGAGTATAAATTCAATTTAAGTATAATGTATAAATTCAATTTAGGTAAGTATGATAAGTACTTCAAGGTGTGATAGTTCTAAGGTAAGTAAGTGTTAAGGTATAATTTTCAATTAAAGAAACTTCGGTTTTGGTATTATTTTCAGTAGTAGCAACTTATTTACCAAATATTAAGTTATTTGTAATAGATTCTATTCCAATATTTGCTAACTTAAAACTAAATTTATCAGGGTTGCTAGCGTACAATAATAATTAGATATTTATTAATGTTTTTTGTTATTTTTAATTTTTCTTGTTTTTTTTTAAAATTAAAAATTTTTAATTAAAGTGTCCAAATTGAATTTGGACCACCTGGCCTGATTTTTTTTTTACAGTGGGTCAAAGTTTTCATTTTTTGATCGAAGGGAGCAGTATACTAACTGAAAAAAATATTTTAAGTTAATGTCTAAGAAAAATCTTATTGTCAGAGTTATTGTGTGGAATTTTATGGAGATCATTTTTGTGGAAGATCTTAACCCTCTAGCTCCTCTCCTTAGGGGTCAATTTGACCCTTCTTTCGAGAAAATCAAAAAAAGACCTTTCAAAAAGGACATTTAATGATCATCATATTCGACGAAAATTTTTGCCGTAAAATTTCAGTGGGGGTCACCAAAGATACCAAAGATGTAGATAAAGCTCTTTACGTTTAATTAGCAAATTTACACGCAGCCTAGCGTCTCACATTTTTTAAAATAATCGCCAAAAATCTATTTATAATCCGAATGAGCTGATATTTAAAATATAAATAGTCCTAGAGAAGATCTACAAAATCGTTCATACATATGTAGGTTATCACTTTTAGGTCAAGAGTAATTTAGGTTTATTTTTTTTTAATTTTGCTCGATCTTTTTTTATTTTTTTATATACATATGTCGGGTGTACGGAGGTTCAAATTTTTTTTTTTTAAATATCTATATTTGCTATAAAATTTCGTTTACTACAAAAACAACCTGCTAACAGTTATCTTGTCCATGTAAAAAGTTACACGCATCCAAAGTTGGAACATGTAAAAATGGCCGTATTATTTACGTTTTTTCCAAAAAAAAAAAAGCAGTTAACATTTTTCAAAAGGGAGCAAGGTTTGTGGAGCTCCTGATGAATAAATATCAGCTTCTTGTATAAGTAGTTGGTATTGGTGAAAACCCTAGGACTTGAAGATTAACAGTTTAGTGAAATAAAAAATTTTAAGAATTTTTCGGACGTCATTTACCTTAGAAACTAAACAAATTTAATATATAGATTTTCCATGAACACAAATATAAAATTTGAATTAATGTACATTTTTAATGGTTAAATATATTATAACAAAATTTGTAAATATTATATATCCAAATATAATTAAATCAATGGCATTATAATTTTTGACAGTTTTTATTTCAAATTCCAAAATTCCTAAAAGGGGAAAATGTGTTCCAAAAACTGAGTTTTTTCTTAACGTGCCTACTGTGACGTTATTTATATACAACATGTTATTTATATACAAACATGGAGCATTTTCGAGGATCTGCGTTTTTCCTTTTTAGAATTTTTTTACCCAAACCTAAAATTTTTTTCTTAAATTGGCGAAGTTTGGATAGATCTTGGTTAGCCAAGTTTTATTTAAAATCATTTTGCATTAGGTTCTCTTTTCGGATCATATAAAATTGTATATAGTCCCGAAGAAATTTTTTTTCTACAAAAGAAAAAATATAGGGACTTTTTTTTTGGGAAAAAACGTAAAAAATACGGTAATTTTTACATGTTCCAACATTGGGTGCTTGTAACTTTTTACATGAACGAGATAACTGTTAGCAAGTAGTTTTTATAGTATTCGAAATTTTATCGCAAATATAGATTTTTTTTTTTTTAATTTATTATTTATTGTATCTTCACAAAATAATGTGAACTATCAATAATTTGTTCAAATCTTAAATCTAAGTATTAATTTTTATTTACGTCCCACCACAGTTGGACGAAAAATTATGTTTAGTTTATAGATCCTATTATCAGCGCAGGTCTGTTGGATTCCTTCTTAGTCGGATGTAGCCATTACTTCTCATTAATGTTCGTGCAAGTGGGTTTGGGTGAACTTCTAACTTTTTCAAATATGACTCCGCTTGTTTTTTTATTTAATTTTTCACCAGGGAGACACCTAGGTTCTTATGAATGTTAATATTTCTCACATACCAAGGCGCTGCTGTTATCATTCTTAATATTTTATTTTGAGGCCGTGCCCCATAATTGAATTCCATATTTAAAAAAAAAAATAATTTGAACATCCGTAACCCCGACATATCTAAAAAACTAAAAAAATATCAAGCAAAATTAAAAAATAAATAAATAAACCTGAATAACTCTTGACCTAAAAGTGATAACCTACATATGTATGAACGTTTTTTGTAGATCTCCTTAGGGACTATATCGCTTTATCTAGATCTTTAGTATCTTTGGTGACTCCCACTGTAATTTGCCGGCAAAAATTTTCGTCGAATATTTTAATCCTTAAATGTCGTTTTTGAAAGGACTTTTTTTATTTTCTCGAAAAAAGTGTCAAATTCTCCCCTAAGGAGAGGAGCTAGAGGGTTAAGATCTTCCACAAAAATGATCCTCATACAATTCCAAAATATAACTCTGACAATAAGAATTCTCTTAGACATTAACTTAAAACATTTTTTTCAGTTAGTATACTGCTCCCATCGATCAAAAAATGAAAATTTTTAGCCACTGTAAACAAAAATTCAGACCAGGTGGACTATACGTTTATTCTACAAAAATGATCTACTCAACATGCCCTGTCAGGATTATAGGGCTGCTATTCTGTTCCAATCAAAAAGTCTCAATTTGTTGGACAGTGTAATTATTGAAATAAAATATATAAAAAAGTTTGTATATTAATACATTTTAGCATAATATAAATTTACCAGAATCAGATATACATTTTTTCTCTATAAATTAGTTATTAAGTATATTCAGAAATGTATTATTACTAAAAACAATCAATGAAAGAATGAAAATTAACGAATATTTTTTTCTAATTGAAAACAACACTAAAAATGGGGAAATAACTGAGAAGAATTGTCAGCTTAGACAAAAATCAGTACATTAGTTATTGTGCCTTTAACAAACGTTTATGAATACAATACTTTTATAAATGGTTTTTAAATCTAAAGTGTTTGTTAACTAAATTGTGTTTTAAATCTATAATGTTTTTTATGCATATAGCCGTTATATTTTATTGAAAAATGTCTAATCATACTGTAAATATGCACCGTCTGTGACAACTTGTGCTCAAGTGTCAACATTCAACGACAGACTGGTCCACCAGCTTCGTTGCGAGTTGTAGTTTATAACCTCAAAATCCTAACACAAATGCCCCAATGTTCGAGCTCCACTATCTGGACACAACAGATCTCGGTAATCCCATAGGTCGTGTCTGTTGGATGATAATTATAAGAAATATAACATCAATCCAGTGTACTATGTGTTTATTTGGCCGGCATGAAATAACACCCCAAAATAATCCCCCAAAAATAAAATGAAATAACCCCCCAAACATTAGCACAAAGAGCAACAACAACGATTTTTGGGGGGTTATTTAATTTTTTGGTATTAGCGGAGTTCAAAAAATCATTATCAAATAAATCCCCAATATATATTTTGTTGAAAAAATTGTTGCAACGCTAATACAACTCAGATGCTAACAACTCTGTACAAGTAATGTTCTAATTCTATGTTTTGTATTTTAACATTAGATGATTAGTTTCGTTAAAATATTGCAGATGTTGCTAATTGCTTTTTAAGCTTTCGTTAAAATGAACCTTCTGTTCCTTTGAAACCTTTTTTATCTTTGAATTTATACTTATCCAATTATTGTTAATAAAATACTAGAATTGAACGACACTGTGTTTCACTTGATCGGAAGTAATAATTGATTTTGGTGTCCAAGCAAATTCTATTGCACACAAGTTTTCTAACAAGGGTTATGGGCCCAGAACAACCAGGGAATCCAGAATCCAGTTATTAAAAAATTTTAATGAAATTTTTAAATTTATCGTTTGGAAAAGTGTGGTTATATTTGGTTGGTGTCGTTTTTGGTTTCATTGTTTTAGCCGGTGTTAAAAAACAAAATAATGGCGAGTGCTCTTGCTAGTATTGAAAAATTAAATGGTGATAATTATGCAACATGGTGCATAGAAATGAAGAGCTTGCTTATTATGTTGGATCTGTATCATACTCTTGTTGATGACGATACAAACAGATGACAGCAAGGCTCTGGCCACCATTACATTGTGTGAAAACCACTGAATTGATTCACATAAAGAATTGGGTTTCAGCTAAAACTGCCTGGGATGTTTTAAGTTCCATATACCAGGCAAATACTGCATCCAGAAAGGTAAATTTATTCAAAAAATTGGTGCGTTTTAAGTTAAATGCGAATGAAAAATTTTCTCCGCAAATAAATGAATTTTGTTGTACCGTGGATGAGTTAAAAGAAATCGGAATCACTTTAAACGATGATTTGCTGTCCATTTTGCTATTATGCAGCCTTCCCGATGAATTGGAATCTTTTGTTGTGGCTATAGAAAGCCGTGATAGTTTACCAAAGTTAATTTCCAAAATTTTAGAAGAAGAAATGCGACAAGGTAACAAAAATAATATACAACATGAAACTGTTTTTGCGGCGAATTCGAGAAATGATTTCAAAAGAAATAAAAAGAATTTTAATAACAGCAGCAATAATAGAAGAGTCAACAATAAGAATATACAGCCTAAATTCAATCAGCAGAGTGAAAAGAAAAAACACAAATTGTAATGTATATAACAACAACAACATTAAATGTTTTCGGTGTGGTAAAAAGGGCCACATACGATCACAATGCAAAGAGAATGACCAAAGAGAAGACCTTGCTTGTTCAATAAATGAAAATAAAATAAATCTAAATGAGTTGTGGGTAGTGGACAGTGGCGCGACGTCACACATGTACAGAACAAAGGAGTATTTTGAAACGTTGGCAGAATCAAAACAGAAAATAGTTTTGGCATCTGGTGAGAGCATCTATGCTGAAGGTATTGGAGATGTCAAAATAAAAGAAGTAAGAGTACAATAGTATTCTTACTTGTTGTCGTAGATGTGGCTTGATACATGTCAAAATGCATGCACTTGTCGCTCACTTTGTCCTGAATAATATTTTATTCAAGACAAGTTCATGAAATTGTCGTTAGCTAATCAACAATGGAGCTTCAAACACGACAACATATTCGACTTTGATTTATACTTGTCCTCACAGGCATTGTATAGACGACAAATTATAAAATGTCCTGAAGACAACATCGACGAAAATTTCGTCTATGACTCTCTGGCCAACTGGGTATATTCGGCCGTGCCGAATCTTAAATACATTCCACCTAAATATGATGGTATATACCATTGTTGTTATATAACAACTAAAATAATATAACAATTGTTATAAAGACTAGTTTACGCAGGAGATATTCTATTTCAAATGTACAAAAAATTGTATCTAATTCAGCCATTTATAACTGAAATTCCTATTAGAATGTATGAAATTTAACAATTTATATACAGGCAAATCCCGGTATAACGAATCTCACTTTAACGAAAATCCGATTTAACGCACGGTCAAATTAGTAACATTGACTACCTTATATAATGAACGTTTCAAAAATTGTATGCTCGATATAACGAATGATGAGAAAAAACAAACAAAATCAAACAAACGACCACATTTTTAAAATTGACAACATTATATAGCGAATATTTCGAAAATTGTACGCTCAATATAACGAACAGAAAGTATAAATAACAAAAGTAGTAAAGAATGTGAAAATAAGACGTTACAGTACCGTTTTCAATGGTTACTCTCTTTATTAATAGGTGCTGCCATCTTTTCTATAGTGGTTTTAATTGCTTGTTTTCACAATATAGAATGAAAGATTATGTTCGCATTCTAAGCGCAAGAAAACTGATTCACATAAACATGAAGTTAGGGAATCCAAAATCAGCTTTCTTTCGCTTAGAATGGGAACGAAATCTTTCATTCGATATTGTGAAACAGGCTATAATTCATGTGAATTAAGTATGGGAAACCGTAGAAGAATTTCATTGAAAGAAAAACTAAAAATTTGGATGAATGAATGAAATATGGAATAAAAAAATTATCAACATGTATTTTGAAGAAAATAAAAACAAACATTTTATCGTGACTAAGTGTTTCCTGTATATTATCTTTACATAAATTAAGTGGAATCTGGAATCTTCAAAATCTGTTATTTTAAATGTTTGTCCCTGAGTTTAATTTTCTGCAGGTTGAATCATTTTCAGAATCGAAATCCCTTACAATGAAGGCTTTATTAATCATGGATAATGCATCAAGCCATCCTCCAGAAGAACAATTAGTAAAAACTACTAAAAATATACAAATTTGGACGTCGTTTTGTACCTAGGGATCAAAACGACATACGTTTAGTTGAATTCCAATATTGAAAAAGTTGTCCAAAATTAATAAAAAAAAAAACATCTCGATATAACGAATTTTTCAATTTAACGAATGGGCCTGACAACATATCGTTCGTTATACCGGGTTTTGCCTGTACTTAATAACACTTGTAATGGTCGACTGGCTTTTGACTATAGATTGTCGTTTCGGTTAACAGTGAACTTAGCGTTTAGCACGTGCTTGCAATAGGTCTAGCTCGTCGGATGGGGAGGGGGGTCTTGCTAAGTCACTGCCGATCCACATTACCAAAGAAATCACGTGCTTTAAGGAATATTATAATATGAAATTAAGACCAATAAACTATTGAAATAAAAAAACAGACAGGGGGACATGTGTTTTTCTTACGTTTTCTATTTAGTCGGGTTTATGGGAATTGATGTTCATATTCCTCTGCCCTTAGCCCTACCATGCTACAGTAAATTTCCTTTCAAGGTTTCCGGTAGCCCCAATAAAAATATGAAATGGTTTGGTTACATTAGGGATAACAAATTAGTTTATTATGGAATTCATCTTCCAGATAATTATTTCAAAAGAATATAAAATATTAAGGTATAATTCATTATAATAAAGTCATTAAGAATAAATTATTAATTATATTTATATACCAATAGTTATAATTAAGCATCAAATCAAACTTACAATTTTTCTCCGTGTACAGCTGAATCAGGCCTGCTTCTCTGCTTTCGAGGAGTATAAAGTCTCTTAATACTAACTTCCAAAAAAAAATGTTTCAATAATTCAAATCAATTACAAATGAAAAAGATCTTAAAGCAAATTTACAAAACAAAATATAAATGAGATAAAAATAAATTTTAAAGCAGATTAACAGGAACAAACAAATAATATAACGTAACAATTAACAGCAAAATCATTCAAATTAAACTATTTAAGAGAAGGAATTAAGAATTATGTTTTTTTTTATGTATTTAAGCACGATTTACTAAATTTACACTTAAAAAAATTAATGGGCAGGATTTACAAAATTAATATTTTATTTTTAGGTTATGTATTATGAAGCATTTAGGTTTCATATACATATATTCTTGAAATAACTATTAAGTTAATAAAATCATTTTTTTTTAAATTAGCAAAGAAGAATACACATTTTAATAAAATAAATTTTTATGGGTATTATAAAGTTATTTTAAATGTTGCTTGGAGTATGAGAAGACTTTTGTTCACATCACCACAAATCCGATCCACATGGGGGTTTATTTCTAGGGCCCTCGATTTTAACCGTCTATGGTATATGTTTAAAACCCGAAACCAAGTAATGTGGAAATTTGTCCACTGGAATTCCAGGATAAGGCCAGAAAAGTTTCCTTTTAAAAATTTGTTGGACCTGTTGCCTGTACTTTTATTCACTTAGTAAAAAAAATTACACTTAATTATATGTCCCGTATTAACGACTTAATATCTTCAAATTCTTTTCTTCAATAATTCTGTCCCCTTTTTCAATTTCATCGTCGCTAACCTCACAAACTTGATTTCAATCATTTAATTTGAGTAAATCCCGTTACTTCGAAATTGAATAATATAACATTCACTCAAAAAAAAATAAATCATTAAATAGAAACTCTCACTCATAAGTATTCTCATTCATCAAATGCTCATTAACAAAAACATTCATTCATAAGTATTCTCATTAATAAAATTCTCACTGACAAAAATTATCAAATGTTATGCAGAATAAGAAGAAATTTATAATAAGGCGAGGAAAAGTGAAGAGGAGAAAAAGGGTAAAATAATATTACACTGTGTACATTGCAAATCAAAAAGTTTCGCATTCAACCGTCACAAAACAGGCAATTTTGAATTTTCAAAATAAAAAGGGAAAATTGGCTGGAAACGGTCCTTTCAAGATTTTGATTCCGGATTATATGATGCTCGCAGATCCTTTGCATGGAACACACCCAAATCCTTTCCTTTCATGTCAACTATTCGGTAATTACAATACCCTATTTTCTTTAAAATCTTGGACTTTAAAAACTTAGGCGCTAACTTGCTATTGTACCCAATGGCCTTGTTGCTCTGTGAAAAATTTCGCCTATAAACGATATCACCTTCCGAAAAATTTACAGGGCGTGTCCTTAAATCGTATGTTTTCTTATTCACTTTGTAAGCTTTCTCTAAATTTTCAGAAACCAAATTGCGAATTAAGCATAGTTTATCTGAGTTTTCAATAACATCTAATCCCTCTTCTAACAAATCCAGCTTTTTCATAATGTCGTAGGATTTACCATGGGTGACCATTTGTTGTCCGAAAAGGACATAATAAGGCGAAAAACCTAAAGAAGTATGGTACGAGCATCTCAGAGCTTTGACTTAGGTGTTGGTCCCACAAGCGGTGGTCTGTTCCTAGATAAGATCGGATTCCAGCTATAATTGATCGGTTTACTCTCTCCGAACTGTTGGATTGTGGAGAGTAGATGACCGTAAATATATGCTGGACTCCATACCTGCTCAAGAAACTTTCAAAAAGTGAGGATTTAAATTGTGATCCATTGTCGGTCACGACGACCTCTGGAACACCAAATAAATGAAATACGTTTTCCTCAAGAAACTTTATAACAGCAGTAGTATTCATTTTACGCAATGCCTTAAATAAGGGATATTTAGTAAAATGATCCAATACTAAGAAAATAGCCACATTGCCCGTTTTCGAACGGGGATAAGGTCCAATAAAATCAAGATACAACCGCTGGAACGGCCTAAACGATTTTATTTGTGTTCCCATAGGTGGTTTAAGTATGGAATTTGGGGCCTTACACTGTCGGCAAACTTCAGAATTTAAAATAAATTCCCTGACTTGTAGAGCCATTTTTGGCCAGTAAAAATTACGCCTTAGTCTTTCCAACGTCTTACCTACACCTCCATGAGCAGCCATGGGGGAATTGTGAGCGCCTGCGATCACACAAGAGGCAAGTTCCTGTGGAACCCACAACTTCCATGATCGGGCCTCAGAAAATGTTTCTCTTAAAAACTCAGTACGTTTATATACGTATCCGTCTGCGACCTTGACATCCGGAAACTTATTTTGATTTTCCTGAATTTGGTGGATTAATGCTAAATAGGTAGCCGAATTAAAGTATGGAGATTTTAAGTCAATCTCCGGCTCTATGGAGTCTATACTATCAATGTGTTGTAACTCTAAGTTTTCGTTTTCCGACGGCAATCGGGATAGAGCGTCCGGAACAATGTGTTGGCTTCCCTTACGGTGTACTATGGAAAAGTGGAAGCCTTGTAGTTTGAGCGACCAACGGGCGAGTCTACCATTTAAGTCTGACTGCCGCATTAACCATTTAAGCGAAGCATGGTCTGTAACAACACAAAAGTCGTGGCCCTCAACATATTCCCTAAATTTTTCTATACTCAATACGGCAGCCAGACATTCGAGCTCCGTTATAGAATAATTTTGTTGGGCTCTATTTAATTTGTGAGAAAAAAATGCAATTGGTCTCTCATCACCGTTTTCGTCCTTCTGTGAGAGAACTCCACCAACACCAGTTTTGCATGCATCACATGAAATAATAAAAGGTTGGTCAAAGTCAGGGGTCACGAGTACGGGAGCTGTAGTTAGTTTTTCTTTTATAAGATCAAACGCCCTTTGAGCCTCTTCATTCCATTGGAATATTTTTGATTTCCGGGTGAGATCGGTTAAGGGACTTGTTAATGAAGCGAAATTTTCCACAAATCTGCGGTACCACCCTACGAGGCCTAAAAATTGGCGGACTTCCTTTACGGAAGGAGGGACAGCAAGTTTCTGGATGGCAGACACTTTATTATAATCTGGTTTTATACACCCCGAACCAATAATATAACCCAGATATCGCAACTCTTTCATACACCATTTGCATTTTGATATGTTTAAAGTAAGCCCTGATTTACGAATTAATTGTGCAACTTCTATTAGCAAAGAAATATGGTTATCAAAACTATCACTCACTAAGAGAAGATCGTCCAGGTAGACGAAGACTTTATTTTTCAGGTGGAAGGGAATTATTATATCCATAAGACGACAAAGCGTCTGTGGAGCGTTCGTCAAACCAAACGGCATAACCTTGAATCTGTACAGAGGCCTATTGGGTACGGTAAAAGCTGTCATATCTCTAGACTTTTCATCAAGACCCACTTGCCAAAATGCATGTTTCAAATCTAGAGAAGAAATAAATTCAGCTTAGGGTAGTCTGGACAATATCCCATTAATTTTCGGTTGTGGATATGCGTCACGAATTGTAACGCTGTTAAGTTTGCGCGAATCCAGACACAACCGAAATTTGCCTTCCCTATTAACGCACGCTACTGGGCTACTCCAAGAGCAAGTAGGTGGAGCGGGTTCTATAACCCCTAACTGCAGCATAACGTCAATTTCCTCGTGAATTTTCCTCTCAATTGCCGGCGACACAGAAAAGTACCTTTGCTTTATTGGTCTTGTACCAGGCTGAATTTCTATGCTATGCTCTAATACAGATGTTTTTCCCAGACCATCCTTCTCAAAATCAGGAAAAAGTTTAATTACATTATTCAAAACATCTCTTTGTTTGTCCGTCAAAACATTTTCCTCACAAATTTGCCCAAGTTCCTCTATTTCACACATTTCCTTTCCAAGAATCTTATCCGTAAGTCAAAAAGAATGCCAAAAGTCGATGCCTAAATACAAATCCTGTTTTAAATCTGGAATTATATATAATTTAATGTTTTTCTCCATATTTCCGTACTTAATATTACTTTCCTTATAACCCAAAATTCTATACTGCTGACCTCCTGCCGCTTGGACAAAATTATGAAAAATTTTATAAGGAATAATCTTACTGAGAAATTGTTTTGCAGCATTACCACTCAAACAAGATAATGATGCTCCAGAATCCAATAATCCAAACAGAGACATACCAAATACTGCAATTCGTACGTATGGTCTTTTATCAGTATCACATTTTTCAATGGATTCAATACTAACTTTAATTTTATTTTTAGATTTTCTCAAAAGATTGTAATAGTTTCTAATTCGCATAGAATTTCTCCTTCTACGTTTATTAAAAGAATTTAAATTGAATTTATCCGAAAAAGAATCACAAAATATTCTGTTTCTTGCTAAATTATATAATCTTACGCGTTCGTGATATGGTTTGATAGGAAATAATTGTGGTCTATATTCATTTTCATTCTGAAATTCAGTTGTCTGTTTGCTAATATTAATTTTGTGGTCTTTCCCATCATTATTAAATATTTTCATTGCTGTTTCGCTCTCGAGCGCAGACTGGTGTCCTCGCTGACGCTCGGTTTTAAGTTTCCCTGGCATCTACCACATTGAGGCTTATAAACACCTATCTCCCCACAACCATAACAGAATATAGAGCGTTCTTTCATACAATCTACATATCGGTGGCCTTCCTGTCTACAATTCCAACAAATCTTCCTTCCATCCTTAAATATCTCGTCCCTTGGCTTCCTTAGTTCACAAATGTCCTCAACGAATTCCTCCTCACTCAAATAGTTTTTATCAAATTCAAGGCTATTAATCTGCCTTCTAAAATTTTTCGTATTCTCACATAACTCTAGACTTAAGGCTTCTCTTCTTAATACCAAACGACGCAAGAGAGAAACGTTATTAATTTGTAAATAGAACAATTCTTTACGAATCTGCGGTTTAAGATTCCTTTTTAATATTTCCGTCATATCTTGTTCGTTAAGGGGATACTTTAAACGGTCGCTTAATTGCAAAATTGAGTGGTAAAAATTATCAAAACTTTCGTTAATACCCTGTTTTCTGTCTCTCATTAATTCAACTATGTCCAGATCAGATAAATGATCACTAAAATGAGTTTTCATAGCCCTGCATAGATTTTCCCATTCTATATGATTAACAGATCTTCGGTATCTCCAGTACCATTCCTTCGCTTTCGATGTAAACAACTATCCTTTGTCAGAGAAGTTATCATATAGATAAATTTGTCGACTGGTAAACTTGTACTAGATCCACTAAAAGTAACATTCCAATTACTAATCAGACTTGCAACTTTTCCATTATTAGCAAGGAACGAAGATGATAACGGTCGGTCACGAACACCATGAACAGAAGAAACCACTTGAGCACTATTGCGCTGTGGCCCAAAACTGGAATGAATCCAAGTGTCCTGTGCTGAAGTAGTAGTTGAATTATGTGAAGTGGGACCTGGTAGTTCAAAATTCGGAGGATTAAAGGTGCTGGGTAAACTTTCCTTTGGCCAAGCTGGCTCCCTATTTTCATTTATATTGAAGTTTGTGAACTGATCCGATAATCTCTTAACCACCTCCTGAAGCTTAGTAATTTCAGCCTGAAAACTGTTTTCAATATCTGACCTAATTCTATCTTCTAAAACTCCTAACTCTAAATTATTGTGCACAATATCTCTCTCATTTCGAATTCCTTGACTCATTGAAATATACCTACTATTCTGATTTAATGGTCTACTTCCTTTTTTATGTCCTGACAATATTCTTTCAACGGGTGGATTTGCTGTTTCAACAAACAATGCGTTTGCGTTGGGATTTGAGTGAAAATATTCCATCAAACTATTCCTTGTAACAGCCTTACGACATCGAGGACAAAAAGGTGATGATTCTATATATTGAGAAATACATTCGCGGTGAAAAATATGTCTACATCTCGTAGAAACTAAAATACTTGTGTGATCATAATTTACGTGGCAAATTGAACAAATATTAGTCTCAGTCTCCTGAGCATCAGGAAGATTTTCCATACTATGACGTAGTGGCATACTTTTATTGAACTGTTTGAAAAGTTAAAAAAAAACTCAGTAAAGTTCTACGCAAATTTTAAATTATGTACGATTCAAAATATATGTATAACATTTTTCGAACCCACAAATAAATTTTTTTTGAATTAATGGTATTTTTACCTTTTATATTTATGTACATTTAAATATGTATTTTCATGTAGCCCTGTAACCAAACCAAATCATAAAATAATAACCACGACTTAAAAAAACACAGAAATTAAAAAAATATATATTGTAGACCTTTTTGAACTTAAGTTGTCATTCGTAACATTTATTTCGGATAGGAATATGTTTTCCATACACAACTTCCTATAGTCCTAAAATAAATGGCGAAGTTATATACAAATTCAAAAGACCGTATCCAAATTCATTGAAACGATATGAAATTTAAATGGAAACATAAAATCATATTACAATTTCGGCAACATATAAATAGTTATTTAAACATATTTAATGAGAATTCCAGAAAATTGCCACAAGATAATACGTTTAAAAAAGAAAATTTAATAGTGGAACAGATATGGTATTCTTTCACCGAGGTGTTAAATCACGTAAATTACAATAATTCATTGATAGTAAATACATTTCATCCATATCAGGCCCCACGTTGGGCGCCACTTTGTAATGGTCGACTGGCTTTTGACTATATATTGTCGTTTCGGTTAACAGTGAACTTAGCGTTTAGCACGTGCTTGCAATAGGTCTAGCTCGTCGGATGGGGAGGGGGGTCTTGCTAAGTCACTGCCGATTCACATTACCAAAGAAATCACGTGCTTTAAGGAATATTATAATATGAAATTAAGACCAATATACTATTGAAATAAAAAAACAGACAGGGGGACATGTGTTTTTCTTAGGTTTTCTATTTAGTCGGGTTTATGGGAATTGATGTTCATATTCCTCTGCCCTTAGCCCTACCATGCTACAGTAAATTTCCTTTCAAGGTTTCCGGTAGCCCCAATAAAAATATGAAATGGTTTGGTTACATTAGGGATAACAAATTAGTTTATTATGGAATTCATTTTCCAGATAATTATTTCAAAAGAATATAAAATATTAAGGTATAATTCATTATAATAAAGTCATTAAGAATAAATTATTAATTATATATATTAAGGTGGACCCCCAATGTATGAAAAAATTTAAAACTCATCTGTTTCAAAAACGAAGGGCAGTTTAGTGTGAGGTTAGGAACGAAATTGGTAGTAAATGGATAGAAAAAGGTGCATAACTACTCAGGAGTCACCCCTAGGTAGGTAAAATGTATGAGCAACCCCCATTATTTTCGTATCCCCAATACTTTTCTAGAATAAACATACCCCCTATCTCCAACCGTTCAGGGGGTCCCCATACAAAAAAACTGAATTTTCACGAAAATTTTCCAAATTAAAAATTAATGGAATTACACAAAGTATAAATATGTTCTAAACTTCATTTCGTGAATTACTCTTCACATTTTACTAACATTAATTAAACACCCATTTCTATTGTCAAAGAACTCAAAAAAGTGAATAGACCAATTGGCTTGTTCATTGAGTTTTATTTTATTTAGCAATGTAATCATAAAATGCCCCTTTAGTAATGAGCGGTTGTACCTAAGACAGGTAATATTTAAAATTTTTAAAAACATTACATTTTTAATTCCATGAAAATTATTTTTGTTTTATGGCTTATATTCCACGTATTCATTTTTAAGTAATAATATAACAGGTAATATTACTAAATATTGTAAAATTTTCCAAACAACATTGAAAAACCCATTGATGTACTTTCGTGTTTTTTATTTCGACCTGATAAGGAGTGAGATCGAAAAATTCTTAACACACGTTTTTCATTACATTTTTTAACCCAAGTATTATTTGAATTTTTTTTTGATCAAGTTACCTTTGAAAAACATGTCAGTTATTATGTGTAATGTCAATTATATTAATTTTTTTGTTAATCTGATTAAAATGAGTGACCAGAAAAAAGTGCGTACTGAAATTATTAAATATTTTCAACAAAACCCAACTTGGTCTTACAAAAAGTTGGCCAAGCATACAAAGGTCTGCCGTCAAACTGTTTCCAATGTTATTAAACAGTACCGGGAGAACTTGTCAGTTGATAGAAAACCTGGTTCAGGTAGAAGGAATGGTCCACATGATGTTTCTAAAGCCAAAAAAATAGAACGCATTTTCAAAAGAGCTCCCAACACATCCGGTAGGAAAGCAGCCCGGTTAGCTCAGTGCTCGGACTATTTGGTACGAAAAGTTAAAGCTAATGCAGGTTTAAAAACATACAAGGCTCAAAAAGTTCCTGACAGGAACGCTACTAAAAATTTAGAGGCCAAAAACAGAGCACGGAAATTGAAGTCAAGTTTTATAAAAAAATATTCTTGCTGCATAATGGATGACGAAACGTATGTTCTGGCAGATTTTTCGCAACTTCCAGGTCAAAAATTTTATGTTGCTGATGCTCGAGGGAATGTTGAAGAAAAGTTTAGGACCCAAAAGCAGACAAAATTTCCCAGAAAGTTCTTGGTATGGCAAGCAATATGCAGTTGCGGCAAAAGAAGCCACTCATTTGTTACAACGGGCTCTATAAATACCGAAATTTACATCAAGGAATGTTTACAAAAAAGGCTGCTTCCATTCATAAGACTTCATAATGTGTCCACTTATTTTTGGCCTGACTTGGCATCCTGTCACTATGGCAAACAAGCCCTTGAGTGGTACAAGAACAATAATGTGGTATTTGTACCAAGAGAGGCAAATCCTCCAAACTGCCCGGAGCTAAGGCCAGTGGAGAGATATTGGGCTCTTGTTAAAAGAGAATTGAAGAGTACAAAAAAGGTGTCCAAAAGTGTGGTAGATTTTAAACGGAGATGGACTACATGTTCGAGCAAAGTGACAGAAAGCACTATAAAAACGTTAATGGAAGGGTTTCCGAAAAAGGTTCAAAATTTCATCACTAGTGATTAAAACTATAAAAATAATTTTTTTTGTAAATTGTAATAATAATTTCAATCAAATAAAAAAAAAATTAAAGCTGTAAGTTTAGTGGTTTCTTTTTTATAAACATATATGTATGTTAAGAATTTTTCGATCTCACTCCTTATATAAATCTAAATTTCAGTTATATTTTTATTGGTTTTTTACGAAGATTATATATAGGTAAAAATATATTCAATGAATTTTAAAAACTTACCTAAATTCATTGAGAAACATTTGCATAACATTTTTTAAAATATACACCTTATTTTATGTACATAAAAGTATTGACCTTTTAGTTGTTCTATGACTTTTATAAATAAAACATACAAACTGTGACAAAAAATTAAAAAATAACTGTAATTTTAAAGTAAATTTATGAGCTGTGAAAGTGAATAATTCTTCATTTAAATTAAAACTAACAGTAGTTCTGGAAAAAGTGAGTACAAAGAAATAAAACAATTAAAACTAAAACCTAAAAACTAAATTTTTCAATAGAACAGGTTCGCATTTGAATTGCAATGGCATCATCAACGACAAAAATTAATTTGAGATCGCAACAGCATAACATTTATTTGATTGAATATGTTATTCCGCAGCTGTTGGGATCAAAATTGCCGTCTAAAAAAGAAGTTCTTGGTGTATTTTTTTTTCACACTCGTACACTAAAATTGGAAGTGCGAAAAAGTACAACAATGGCTGCAAACGAAGTGCTCCTTTTCTGGAATAAAGCACGAATTCCGACCCGAGACAAGTCTTCGGTCATAAAGCAAATTGAGAAGCTGTACCAGAAGTGGAGGAAATTGAACAAGAGCTCAACAAGAGGAGGAACGTCGCATAAAGTAAAAGAGGATAAGTTTGTCGAAGAATTAGACGATCTCTTCGATATTGCTCATATTAATGCACTCACCACGATTAAAATAGAGGAGGATAAAAAGTTTTTGCTTGCACAGAGGAAAAAAGGCCGCCCAGGCAGCATGATTGGCATTGACATGGCTCTTGTAGGCATTGAAAAACGAAAATTGGAACGAGAAGAGGCAGATGAACGGCGATTACGAGCAACTACTAAAATTAATACCTTAGCAATGGGTACAGTGCAATTCACACCATCAACCGAATCGTCAGGCAATGTTGGCGCTGGTGGAATGGAATTGGAAGTGGACGCTCTATCGGAAGTTGTTAAAAGAGGAACACAGTTATTTATCAATGAACGGATCGTTTCTGCTTTGGATAAATGCATGATATCTGACCGAAATGCAATGCATTTAATGGCTGCAGTAGCTGATGGACTTGGTCACAACGTATCAAATTTGGTATTAAATCGCTCGTCAATTCGAAGATACCGTACTGCAAATCGACAAAAAATCGCTGATTTTGTAAAGGAGAACTTACATGTATGGTTACTTTTCTTATACCAATTTAATTTCAATACTAATATAAATATTTTATTCCATTACACTTGAAGGCAACAGCATTTTTTGTAGTGCACTGGGATGGCAAAATACTGGAAGACATTACATTCGCCGTTTCCAGCAGAATTGGGAAAAAATCAATCAGAATGCATTCGAAACTGGAGTGAGCGATGAGATCGTAACGATTTTGGAAAATCGAAAATAAAAAAATAAGGTCCACCTTAATATATATATACCAATAGTTATAATTAAGCATCAAATCAAACTTACAATTTTTCTCCGTGTACAGCTGAATCAGGCCTGCTTCTCTGCTTTCGAGGAGTATAAAGTCTCTTAATACTAACTTCCAAAAAAAAATATTTCAATAATTCAAATCAATTACAAATGAAAAAGATCTTAAAGCAAATTTACAAAACAAAATATAAATGAGATGAAAATAAATTTTAAAGCAGATTAACAGGAACAAACAAATAATATAACGTAACAATTAACAGCAAAATCATTCAAATTAAAGAGAATAATAAATGTCAAAAAAAAAAACAATTAAACAATTTAAAAGAAGGAATTAAGAATTATGTTTTTTTTATGTATTTAAGCACGATTTACTAAATTTACACTTAAAAAAATTAATGGGCAGGATTTACAAAATTAATATTTTATTTTTAGGTTATGTATTATGAAGCATTTAGGTTTCATATACATACAGTGGTGGCCAGGAATTTAAGACAAAAATTGTTTGCTAAATTCCACGTGATTGTCAATTATTTTTTCAAATATTTCCACAAATATGTATGCATGAGGACTGTTTTAACACACAAGTGTGTTTTATTCGACTGTGTCAATTCATACATATTCACCACGAACACATCAAATTTTTCTACAACTTGACCAAAAAATTTTTTTTTTTAATAAACATATTTTCTCACATTTATATCATTATATTTTTATTATTATAAAATATTAGGACCAAATTTCGTATTTTTAGTTCCATTAGTTTCGGTCATATCATGTTATTAACAGCGGATGTTCGCTGAGGTGGGTCAACGTATTTCCACATATCTTTGTCCATATATGTTTTACCGATTTTTCCAAACATTTTTCAGAAACTAGATACATTAATAATAAATTTCATACCCCTAGAGGTCCTATTATTTGGGCTCTATCGCACTTAAAATTCAGTTGATGAAAAAAATTCAAGTATTTGTCTTAAATTGGTGGCCACCACTGTATATTCTTGAAATAACTATTAACCCAGCAAAAACTTTTCTTACAAATAAGCCGAAAAATAAGGGGAATTTGACGATTCAACTACTTATTTTTCTACTGTAAGAAGTCATTATTTTTGTTCGCGATGTCCCAAAAGTAATCCTTTATATTTTGGCCAGAAATAAGTTGTTTTGTTAGTAGAGTTATTTATAGAATTTTTATTTACACAAAAAAATAAAAATAAAAAAAAATAAGTCGCAGACCCGATTCGAACCTGCAACCTTCTGTTTGATAGTCGTCCGTTGTGCTCACTACACCACTGCTTAGTTATTTCATTGTGCATCAAATAATGGTTTTCACACAGTAATGCAATATTCTTTTCTGTTTTTCTAAAAATAAACATGTAATAAAAAAAAATGGGCAAATTGAAAAAAAGTAACAGTTTTTTGTTTTGTTTGTTTATTTTGTTTTTTTAGACTTTACTACTTAAAAAGTAAGTTATTAAAAAAGACATTGTAGCATTTGTAAGCGAAGTTTTTGCTGGGAAGTTAATAAAATCATTTTTTTTTAAATTAGCAAATAAGAATACACATTTTAATAAAATAAATTTTTATGGGTATTATAAAGTTATTTAAAATGTTGCTTGGAGTATGAGAAGACTTTTGTTCATTTCTAGGGCCCTCGATTTTAACCGTCTATGGTATATGTTTAAAACCCGAAACCAAGTAATGTGGAAATTTGTCCATTGGAATTCCAGGATACTGTACTTTTATTCACTTAGTAAAAAAATTACACTTAATTATATGTCCCGTATTAACGACTTAATATCTTCAAATTCTTTTCTTCAATAATTCTGTCCCCTTTTTCAATTTCATCGTCGCTAACCTCACAAACTTGATTTCAATCATTTAATTTGAGTAAATCCCGTTACTTCGAAATTGAATAATATAACATTCACTCAAAAAAAAATAAATCATTAAATAAGAAACTCTCACTCATAAGTATTCTCATTCATCAAATGCTCATTAACAAAAACATTAATTCATAAGTATTCTCATTAATAAAATTCTCATTGAAAAAAATAATCAACTGTTATGCAGAATAAGAAGAAATTTATAATAAGGCGAGGAAAAGTGAAGAGGAGAAAAAGGGTAAAATAATATTACACTATTTACATTGCAAATCAAAAAGTTTCGCATTCAACCGTCACACACTATGCGACAAAAAATAATACTTGGAAAGTGATACAATTTTTCTGGAATTTGAAGCGGAGGCAAAATTATATCATGATAACGAGTTAAAAAGAAAGCGGTTAAGCAAACATTTCTAAGTAAAATGCCTAGGAATGATGTTTTTTTTCAAAAATTATGTTTTAGTACAATCTTTAATAACATTGTCAATTTCCAATGGATTTTTAAAAGCAATATTGCGTTTAACGCATAAATGAACTTATTTTTTAAATCAATGCATAAATGGTTCCTTTACAAAATACTATGTAAAATCTTCATCAAAGTTGGAAAATGGTGAAAAAATAAAAACATAAATATGTTTGCTAAAGAAATGCACACAAATTTTGTCAAAATACTTAAATAATATACATATATACCAGTGGAAAGGTATTGAGATCATCTCAGTTAATGGCTTATAAGTGCTTAAAGGTCATACCTTACGGTTGAGTTACGGTTTTTTACCCGTAACTTAAGATTTTGGAGGTGTTTTGCAAATTTCAAAAACATATTCTTATTGTACTCGATAAAGCCTATCAGAAAAATTGTATTACTTTCCAGGTATTTCTACTTTAGTTTTTATTGTCTCATAGTGTAATTAGTTAATACGTTTGGATCAACATTTTTCCCTTTTAACTTCAAGTGAAGAAACAGAGTATAAGAAAGGGTATACAAATATATTTAGACAAATTGCAAAATATTAGCTTGTGGGACTTATATGGGAGCTATGGCCTATTATGACTCGATTATCATAACATATTTTAACGTTATTTTTATGTATTTATATGGGATCTGTGGCCAATTATGGACCGATATTCACAAAATTCAGTATTATGAATACAAATTACTGATTTGTGTACTATTTTGGTTCAATATATGGGTGCTATGACCTATTATGGTCCTAAGTATTTGAGGGATATTTTTATAGAATTTAATATAAACAACGCTATCAACAAGAGTGGAGCTATGCCGAATTATGGACCAATATTTAAAAAATCTTGTAGTACGATTCTTGGATACAAATTACTGATCGGTGTAAAATTTTGGTTCAGTACATATTTTTTTTGGATATTTGTGCAGGTTAAAGTCTCTTTCTGAAGTAGTTCTTATATGGAGGCTATGACCAATTATGGGCCTATCATCACAAAATTTGGTAAATCGATTTGTATATATTGAATAAATTTGTTTCGAATTTCAACCTGATAACTATATTTGTAAGAAATTTATGACGATTTTAGTGATTTTCGGGAGTGGCCCTTATATGGGAGCTATGGTTAAATATTATTTATCATTTATCATGCTATTATATTATTATAGCATGATAAATGTATTTATAAGAGATTTATGAGTACTTAACTGATTTTCGGAAGTGAACCTTATATAGGGTCTATGGTCAAATATGGACCGATATTCACAAAATCCTGTAGTATGATTTCTAAATATAAATTACGGATCTGTGTAAAATTTTGTTTTGATATTTTTTAGATATTTCTGTAGGTTATTGTGTTTTTCGGAAGTGGCCCTTATATGGGAGCTATAACCAATTATCGGCCGATCTTCATAGAATTAGGTACAACGATTTTGGTATATCCTGATTGCCATCTATGTTGATGACATGTTGTTAGCATGTTAAACTGAACTGGAAATGAAAAATAGTATATCTTATATATAAATAGGCCACACGTTTTTTTGTGGTACACTTTTATGTATGTTATTGTCCACCAATATTGATGAAACTTATATGGTTTAAAAGGTTATTTTCTCTAGATGTGCACAATATAATTTTTTTTAAAAAATTCTTTCCATAAAAGTGTTAAAAAGCGTTTTAAATTTGCTTGAAAAACAAAAACAACATAATAAGGGTCCTCATGTAAACGCTTAAAAGCCTCGCAAACTGTACAATGTGTGCATTTTTACACTCTCGCAAATGAACTGTCAAAAAATGTATGGAAATTCATTTGCACAACTCCGATAAGTTTGCGCGACAATTTCAACTCGCAAACTTGAATTTATTGTGCAATTGATGAATCAGCTGCTTTTGTTTACTTTTATTTATGAAAAATAAAAATCAAATAAAATATAAATATTTTGTACATGTGAAAATTGTGTATCTTTGGAACATAATGATTGGATTGAATGGCATTGTGTATAGAAATATTAACCAACAGCTAGAACATAGACAAATTCTTCCAAACTATGTATACCATCATTTGTTCCAAAGGTTTAACTTTCTTTCAACATTTCTAGAATTTAAATTTAAACAATTCGAAAAACTTTTTTTTAAAGATTTTGTTGAATTTATTTTTATTTGACATTTTGAACAAATAAAGAGAAATCTAAGGTATAAACTTGCACAAAATTGAAAAGGTGGTTTCATGAAACACGTCGCGCAAATTTGCACAATTGAACGAATGGGAAACTTAAGCATTTAAATGAGTACCCTTAATGTTTATGCACATCTAAATACACGTGTATTTGTACACAAACGTGAAAAATATTTTTGCGTATACTCAAAGTTACTGTATAATTTTGTTATTAGTGGTCGAATTTTGACCACCAGGCGATCCCAGTTGAAATTAAATAAGCATGTGGAAGCTATTGATTTGATCGTGGTTCAATATCATTCTATCTGGGGATGAAAATTTATCGTGATGGTTTGCGTGGCGACATTACTCTTCATCAGCAGAAATATACCGAAGAAATACTCGAACGATTGGGTATGACTGACTGTAAGCCAGCTGCAACTCCATGGTCAAGTCGTACTATTTTGAAGAAATGTGATGCTAAATGTGAAGACTTAGACACTAAAAATTACCAAAGTTTAATTGGCGCTTTGATGTACCTGGTCGTGATTTCGAGACCTGATCTCATTCATGTGGTGTCGAAATTGTCCCAATTTAATTCACATCCACATAAAGAACATTTTCAAGCTGCAAAATATGGTCTAAGATACCTGAAGAAAAATCCTGTATGTAAAATTACTTTTTCTACTAATTGTAAAAATTTTGAATGTTTCACAGACTCAGACTGGGGTTGTGAATCTAACGACCGAAAATCCTATTCTGGTCATGTGATGTTCTTGGCTAGTGGTCCTGTTGCCTGGGAATCCCGTAAACAACCTGTGGTGGCTCTAAGTACAATGGAGGCTGAATATATTGCTCTTTGCCAAAGTACGAAGGAAGTCGTTTTTCATCGTGGTCTTTTGAAGGAGATGGGCTTTGACAATTATATTGTGCACCCTACTCCCATTTTATGTGACAATCAAGGTGCTGCTTTTATGGTGAAGAATCCGACCGTTCATAAGAGGAGTAAAAACATTGATATACGTTATCACTACGCCCGAGAAAAATATGAAGAGAAGGCTATCGATATACAATACGTTAGCTCTGATGAGAATGCGGCTGATATTCTTACAAAATGTTTAGTTAAACAAAAACATATTTGTGGTTGTAATCTTTTAAAAATTGAGATGTAAATTGTTTATATAATTTATTTAAGGCATTTGACTTGAGGAGGAGATTGTTGAAAAAATTGTTATAACCCTTCTTCTTCTTCTTTTATTTGCAAATCCGTTATTCGGATGTAAGCGATCATACAAATACAAAGTTTTACAGTTTTTTTTTAAAAAAACAAACATATTTATATAAATATAAATTAAACTGAATTAAATTAAATGTATTTTTTTTATTGCAGTTCAGGAATTATTAACTCTCTATTTTTTGCAGCATTTAGTAGATTTAGTTCATCACGATAGCCTGTCCATTCTTGAATATTTCCTAGCCATGAGAGCTCTCTTCTGCCTCGCGCGCGTCTTCCTTCAATTTTACCTTTAAGAATTCTTTGGAGAAATTTGCATTTATCGTTTCTCATTATGTGTCCCAAATACGAGATTTTCCTATTTTTGGCTGTCTTAGTTAATTGTCGTTCAAGGTTCATTCTTCTCAATACTTCATTATTTGGGACGCGGTCAGTCCATGGAATCTTCAATATACGCCTGTATACCCACATTTCAAATGCTTCTAATCTTTTCTCGTCCGTGGCCTTAATTGTCCATACTTCCACCGCATATAATAATACTGACCAAACATAGCATTTAATAAATCGTGACTTTGTTGCTAGACTGATATCATGGCTGCTAAGTACTTTTCCGTATTTATAAAAGGCATCTCTCGCCATTTCTATCCGACATCTTATTTCCTTGGATGAGTCCCATTGATCGTTTATTAAAACTCCCAGATATTTAAAGTTTTTCACTCGTTCGATTTCTGTGTTTCTTACTTTCAGTGTCGTAGTGATTTGTAAATTTTTCCTGCTGACAATCATATATTTTGTCTTCTTAATATTGATTTTAAGGCCATATGATTCACTTACACAGGTAAGTTTGTCCATCAGTTTCTGTAAGCCAGATATAGTACTTGCTAATAATGTTGTGTCGTCAGCATAGCGTATGTTGTTGATAAACATTCCATTTACCCTTATTCCAATTCTTTCTCCTTCAAGCGATTCTTGAAATATTTTTTCGGAATATATATTAAATAATAATGGCGACAATATACAACCCTGTCTTACTCCCTTTGAAATGGCAATTTCCTCAGTGAGTTCGCCATTGATTTCAATTCGCGCTGTCTGGTTCCAGTATAGATTTTTTATACATCTTATTTCCTTCTGGTCAATGCCGATAGATCTTAATACTTCCATTAGTCTGTCATGTTGGACAGTATCGAAGGCTTTCCCATAGTCGATAAAGCAGAGGAAGACATCTTTTTGGACATCTCTACAATTCTGAATGAGTACTTGAACACCAAGTAACGCTTCCCTAGTACCCATTCCTTCCTTGAAACCAAATTGGGATTCTCCCATAGCTAATTCACATTTGGCATATATCCTCTTGTGTATTATCCTAAGAAATATTTTCAGAGCATGACACATAAGGCTTATCAACCGATATTCATTACACTTTCCAGCATTGTTCTTCTTCGGTATGGTAATAAATGTTGATTTAAGCCATTCCTGTGGGAATAGGCCTGTGTCATAAATATAGTTGAAAAGTGTAACAAATAATTGCGTATTGTCTCCATCTATTAGTTTTAAAACTTCAGACGGGATTTCATCTGGACCTGATGCATTCCTGTCCTTTAACGTGGTGATTGCGCACTCAACTTCCAATCTGGTGATTGGACTTCCAGTCATAGGGATATCTGTGCTACATTCATAAGCCGACCTTTCTTCATCGGTAAATAATTTCGATACATAGTCTCTCCAAATGCGTTTTTTATCCTTCATCTCGAATACGGCCTCATTATTGTCGTCATATAAAATTGATGCAGATGATCTTTTGTATACTCCAGCGGCTTCCCTTAGTTTCTTGTGGAGGTTGAAATCGTCGTGTAGGTTTTGCAGTACTTCGATTTCCTGACATTGACGATTCAGTAGTGCATTCTTTGCAGCTCGGGTCGCAGTTCGGATCTCCTTGTTTAATTCCCAGTAGATTTCATAGTTTACATTCTTGTGCCTACTCCGTTCTATTCGAAGTTCTCGAATCTCATCTGTCATCCATTTTTCCTGTCTTGTATTCATGCAGTTTCCCAGTGTGTCCTTGGTAGTCGTGCTTACAATGTTTTTGACGTTATCCCACAAATTTTCAACATCCTCTCCATTGATTTCTCCTAGTTCATTATTAATGCGTTCCTTAATTTCGTTCCTTATTAGTGGATCGTTAAGTTTCCTAATGTCAATTTTATGTTGTCGTTTATGTTTTCGAACAATAGCAAGTTTGGTGCGGACATTTGCCAGAAGGAGGTTGTGATCAGAAGGTACGTCTGCTCCAGGGTACGTAGAGCATTTTGTCACACAGGTGCAATATCGTCTGTTTATTAATATATAGTCGATTTGGTTTCTCACAACGTTTTCTCTATTGTCCTGTGGAGATTTCCAAGTGTAGAGTCTTCTGGGATGTAGGCGAAAAAGGGTATTTGGTATTGTCATTTTGTGTTCCTGGCAGAATTGGACGAGTCTGTCACCCCTCTCATTTCGTTCGCCCAATCCATATTTTCCGGCGACACCCCTTACTTCCTCATGTCCGACTTTTGCGTTAAAATCGCCCAGTACGATTGTTATTTCATGTGGTTTCGTCATTTTTAGTAGCTTCTCAATGTCATCGTAAAATTTTTCGATTTCTTCTGCACTTCCATCACATGTAGGGGCGTAGACTTGAATTATATTTAAATTAGTTGGTTTTCCGATAATTTTTATCAGCATTGTCCTATCTGACATTGGAACGTATTCAGCTACACAATTAGCTATATGGCTCTTTACAATAAGTGATACACCTTAGTGTTTTCTGACTTGAATTCGCCACTTTCCTTCCACCACGTTTCACTAACACCCAGTATGTCTATTTTAAGTTCGTTCATTTCACTTATGGTGTTGTTCAGCTTTCCAGCTTCATAAAGGCTTCTCACATTCCATGTTCCGATCTTAAGTTTATGATTTGTTTTACCTCCGGGGATTCTTAGCACCCTCGTTTGGCCGGAGATTGAGGGCCGTATGTTGTTAGTTGTATTAAGCATGTTGTATGATTTACAAGGGATGTTACTTCAGTGGTTTCCCGTTGCCTTCTGAAGGGTTTATAGTTTTCCTTCTGTTTTTCAGCCGCTCTTTTGGAGTACAGACGCTGTTTGCAGCCGCCCAATATGGGAGCAGACGCTGCTACCTGTTGGTCCGCGGGAGGTATTTTATTTCCCTCCTACCACCCATATCTGGGAGGCGTTCCCCGATCCGCCACCTGGGGACGCGTCCTCTAGGGGTTACAGGTTCCCCAAAGGAAACCTAACACAACTCAAACCCTAATACAACTCAAATGCTAACAACTCTGTACAAGTAATGTTCAAATTCTATGTTTTGTATTTTGACATTAGATATTGCAGATGTTGCTAATTGCTTTTTAAGCTTTCGTTAAAATGAACCTTCTGTTCCTTTGAAACCTCTTTTTATCTTTGAATTTATACTTATCAAATTATTGTTAATAAAATACTTGAATTGAACGACACGGTGTTTCACTTGATCGGAAGTAATAATTGATTTTGGAGTCCAAGCAAATTCTATTGCACACAAGTTTTCTAACATATCGAGCCCTTAGCGCCAAATTATCGTAACCGACATTTTCAAAAATTTTTTTTATTGCAAAAATTCAAATTTTATGCACCGACTGATGTTTTAGAGTTCCCAGAATATCAAAATTGTTAATAACTTCAAAATTATAAGGGGTAAGATTTTATTGTAAGTCAATGTTTACATTTTACAGTAAACGAATTTTATCGTAAGCGACACATAGTGGTATAGAAAAAAAATAGGGAAATAAATCTGTAACTTCTAAATGGTTAGATTGGTTTGAATGAAATTTCACATGCGCAAAGAAAAAGTGTTCTCGAGTTTAAGTTTAATGTGGATCTCATTTGCCCACCAGAGCCGCGACCAAGGGTCCTCAAAGTAGGACACCTCGGGTATATTACATTTTTAAAATTATCCTATTTCTTCGTTTGTGTTCCAATTTCAAAAAAATTACACACATAAAATCTTTTTATCGAGTGCTACAAAAGACCTAGTCATAGCTATCAATTGTCTCTTATACCTTAGGAGATATTCGCATTTGAAAATTAAATTTTAAAAATTTTTATCCAACCTATCCAGCTATTTGATAACAGCGTATCCAAATATTTTCCGAATTTCTCCAGTTTGCCTTCATTGGACTAACAACATACGTATGTGTCAAATAAAAATAGAACTGTTTAAAAATAACGACTAAGTCAAAAGTTATATGAATTTAAAATTTTAAAAGCCGATTTTTCGCTAATTTTTTGGGAAAAAGAACTTTTTTCTTTTTAAGTTATCGCAAAAAATTTCTAAGAGGATGTATAAGGAATTTATACTTTCTGAAAGCTAAGTTTTCATAAAATATTCTGAATGAAAAAAAAATTTTGTTACCGAGGGGACCAGGTCCATTCAAAAAACACCTATTTTTTATGTAAAATTTAAATTTAGGCCAAAAATTCTCAAATCGGATATTCGATATCAAAATATAATAACCGATTTTAGATGGCAATATGCTTTTAATTATTTTGTAAAGGATTCCGATAACTCCGGCCCTGGTATGGATATTGTAGCCAAAAAACTAAAAATTTCCATTTTTGGGATTTTTCAACACTTTTTTGGGAATTGCTGATAATAAATTTCAAAATTCATTTTTATTTTTCCATTTTAAATAAAAAATTATGCATAACTGTGAAATTTCATTAAAAACTATTCATAAATAAATATTTTATTTCAATTCGAAGAATTTGTATCTATGCAAAAATTCAATAAAAAATATTTTTTTGTCATATTTTTCAATAAAGTATTCCATGAATTTTTAATTGTCAAAAGTTATAAATATTTTTGAAAAATAGACAAATAGTTTGAACGAAATTATAATATAGCATCATAAAATTTTTAATTCTATGTATAAATTTCAAAATAATCGAAAAAACCTTCTCCTGTAAAATTTGTGTTTTGTCGCTTACGATAATTTGGCGCTAAGGGCTCGATATTTTAGGGGATTATTTAATTTTTTTATTTTATAAAGAAAACGTAGAATCTGTAAATTATGTCCCGATATATTAACAACTTGTATTTACCAACCACAAAATAAAATTGTGATATTAGTTGAAGTGAAAGAAAAAAAATAATTTTGAAATTATAACTGGGTTCAGAATGACTTTTTTGGTTCAGAACGTCAAAAAGTCGGAATACAATACTACAATTAAATAGAAGTGCAGGAATAAAACTTGCAAGGCAAGAGTAAGTGTGCTAACAGCTTGTAACTGCTTACTTGTCAAGAATTATGTTGAGCACAACCACAACAACATAGAAGAATTGTATAAGGAGTTAAAGGCTCTTAACCCATTTCTTACCGCCGTGTGTTTGAACATACGTTTATCATTTCTTAACTTTGAGTAAATATAAATAATTTAATGTATGAGGCGTTTATATTAAGGTTTGGTCTCTTACCAACACAAAAATATTTTTGGAAAATTTCCTCAAGCCTCCCCCGGTACCGTGAAATAACTCCCAAATGAAATAACTCCCCACGAAAAAATGAAATAACACCCAACAAAATTTTCATACAACTTTGGGGAATTATTTCATTATGAAACAACTCCTAACGCATAGGGAGTTATTTCATAATTTTTAGCAGGGAGTTATTTCATAATAACTGCCAATGAAACAACTCCCAATAAAAATTTTGTTGGGTTTTATTTAATTTTATTTTGGGAATTGGCAGTTATTTCATTTTTCATGTTTGGGAATTATTTAATTTTTGATGGGAGTTATTTCATTGGGATTTATTTCATTTGGGAGCTATTTCACGGTACCGCCTCCCCCCATTTCATAAGTGTTGATTGAAAAAGACCACTTATGAAATAAGACCCCAATATGGGGTGTTATTTCATTTCTGTTTGGGGCATTATTTCATTTCGTTGGGTTCTTATTTAATTTTCAAAACTGGGGTTTTGTTGCATATGAAATTATGGCGTGTTATTTCATTTTATTTTTTGGGTGTTATTTCGTGGGGGTTATTTCATGCCGCCGTTTATATTAGCGGCAAAAATTCAAAATTTCAACTTTCGCTTTTTGAAAAAAAATAACGGTTCAATTCCTAAAAGTTAACAGCTCATTTTATACGGTACCGAGTATAAAAAATTCAACGCTATGTTATGTAATCTTCACCTAGTATGATTTTTCTTACAACGGAATCCAATTCTCCCCATCTGCTATACATATATAAATTCTTTGTGGTCATAGTCATTTACACAGTGCAACACGAAAAATAAATAACCACAAACGGACACCACTACGTGATAAAAGACCGTGTCTCCCAGTTTTGACCAAAGGCATGCACTTTTTATTATGGGCTCCCAAAGATTTGTGGCCTGGTGTAATTTTTGCAAAAAGGTGATCATTTTCTCAGGCACATATCTTGCAAACAGTTCGGAATTTTGATTTACTCTCTGAGGAAAAGTTGTATAAAATTGTGAACATATAAAATGAAAAAATCAATAAAATCAAGATCAAAATCGCAAAAAAACTTTAAAAAAGTCAAAATAAACGTATACATTTATTTATATGGTATATATATTGTATGACATTTTGTCCAATATTTTTGTAGGATAATTATAAAATTTTTAATAAACTCAGTGACTTTTGATTTATGAATCCAGAAGAGAGTTGTAGAAAGTTATGAGACTTTTACTCCAGTAGTTTTCTATTCATCAATAAGATTTCGAATTGCATTTTCTGTTAAATTTGGTTTACACGTCAATGATGGAAGTAACCGTGTTTGTCATTTAAAGAAATCCTTGTCTGCTCAGGAAATTGGATCTCATGGGTTATAAAACTGTCGCCTACGCGGATGACGTCGCAGTGGCAGTCTCTGGGATCCACTTGGGCACGATATCACAACGCCTGGAACATGCACTCAGTGTACTAAGTCGGTGGAGCACAGACAGTGGATTGAGTGTTAACCCAAGCAAAACCGAACTTGTACTGTTCACAAGGAAGTACAAGATCCTCATTTCTCGCTTCCCCGATTAAATGGTGTTGAACTAACACTATCGGACAATACTTAGGAGTTATTCTGGATAGCAAACTATCCTGGAAACCCAATACTCTTTCAAGGACGTCAAAAGCCTTGACGGCTATCTACGTCTGCAAAAAGGTAATAGGCACGCAGTGTGGTATTAGACCCCAGTTCGTCAACTGGCTATGTGATACGGTCATTAAGCCGACACTATTCCATGAAGTTTCTGTCTGGTGGAAGGCACTAGACAAAGGCTCAATTCGCATGCTATTCGAGAAGATTTTAAGTAGAATGGCAATCCTGATAACAGGAGCTCTAAGGACGACCGCAACAAAGTCGCTCTTTACCATATTAAAGTAAAGATCCCCGTGGATCTAATAGCAAGGAAAATGGCATTGACCTCTGCATTCAGGCTAAACGCGATTGGGGCGTGGAAACATGCTCCATACGGTCACGCCAGTATAATAGGCAGTATTCGGACTCTTCCGGATAATATAGATTACTGCATTTCTAGGGCCTTCATGTCGAGGAATTTCGGTTTCTCAATTCCGTACAGCGGGTCTATACAGATTGTTCTATGAAGGGAAATCGAGTTGGCGCAGGTGTCTACATTCAGGAATTCGACATTAGATTATCTTTTAGATTTCCAAATGAATGCAACATTATTCAGGCTCAAATATCAAAAAGGCGGCTAACTGGCTCAGTTATAATAAGACATCAGGCAGGGATATTCGTATATACATTAGGGTGGCCCTTAATAAACGAAAGTTGGATTTTGGCCATTCTCACCCTCCAGTTTGGTGAACATTAGTAAAAAATCCTCCTGAAAAAATTTTAGCTAAATCGGTTGGGGATAGGCACGTCTTATCCCCAACCGATTTAGCTAAAAAAAAGTCCTCTGAAGTTTTGAGATGCATTTACAAGGGGGAAAATGCATTTTTTTAGGTTTTGTAAAAATTTTGCCATTAAAAAATTAATTTTGTAATTTAATTTAAAAGAATCGAAATGTGTACCTAATTGTGCTTCTAATGAGACATAAAAAACAGAAATTGGTGAAAAAATTTTAAAATTATTAAAAATTCGCCAGGCCATTAACGTGTCTCAGGCCACTAGAACAAGAAATGTAGGAACAAAATTAACATATTTTGATAAATATTAAAATAAAAGCTCATTTTTACTTAAAATATGTCCATATTTACTTGTATGTGAGTTTTTGTCTTCGTAGGATACCGTTAACCTATTCTTAGGTATGAACAAAAAAATAAAATTTTTTTAACGGCAGTTTCAAAACTCCATTTTCAAATTTTTAAAAATTTTGTTAAACAAATTTCAGAATTTTTTGATCATCTCATTGGGATTTATTAAGAATATAATAGGGAATACAAATGTGAAAAGATTATGAAAATATATCTTATAGTTTTTCCGTACCTGCGATTTAAATTTTGAAATTTTCGAGAAAAAACAATTATTTGGCAATTTTTAGGCCAATGAGCTATATTTCCTTACTCTTATGAATTTTAAGCAAAACTTATTCAGAATATTATAGTCCAGATAATTCTAAATATACTCTGAAACTTTTACTAAAATCGGAAAACGCAAAATACAATCACCTATCCATAGATGCTTAAAAAATTTTTGAATGAAGGTGGTGATTTGACTTTGTTCATAAATGGAATGTGAACATAAAGTGTATTTAATAATGTTACCCCAATTAATTAATAATAAAAACAAAACAAAAGAATTCTTGTGCAAAAAACATTAATTAGATAAGAGCTAATTTAGATTAACGCTGAGGAATTGAAAAATTCCCACAAGTTAGACATAAAAGCAATCACTGTAACAACAACAATACAAGTTCCAACTATAAAAATCGTCCAATTTTTGCCAGATTTATTCAACGAAAAACGCCACATCCTCAACATGAGAGGTATTGAGGGTAAAGTCGTTATTTTAGGATCTAGGGGTGTTGGTAAAACATGCCTTGTAACCAAATACATTAAGAACACTCTACACAAAGATGTTGGTCCAACAATAGCTGCTTCGTTTTTCACTTGTAAGGTCATCTTGGATGATGTTAAAGTAAAATTACAAATTTGGGATACTGCTGGCCAGGAACGTTTCAAAGCCGTTGCGCCCATGTATTATCGCAACGCCAATGCTGCCATATTAGTTTTCGATTTATCACAATATCGAACATTTAGCGAAATTAAATCGTGGATACAGGAGCTACATCGCAATGTACAGGAACCCTTAATACTAACACTAGTTGGTAATAAATTAGATTTACATGCAATTCGTGCCGTGTCACGAGAAGAGGCTTGCCTATTTGCTAACTCTATGGGAGCAACATATTTCGAGACATCTGCCGAGACGGATCAAGGCCTGGAACAGGTGTTTGTCAGTACTGCCTTAGGTTTGGTGCGTTTGGCGAAAGAAGGCAAATGTCGTTCTCTAAGACAATTTGATTCGTGTGACTCGATCTCGACCTATACCAATAATAATACAGCGTTCAATCATACCGCTCAAGCGATTTGTAGTCGTCATTTGCATGAAAATGGTTCCGTAATACATTTGCCCTCAGTGCCGTTGGGTATACCGGTAGAGGGGGATGATGTTAAAGCCACAGCAGAGGGACGTTTAGAGACACCATCCTGGAGTATAGAGCATATAGCATTGGGTGAAGTGGAACCCGTCAATTGGTGTTGTTAAATTCTAATTGAAATTCTAAATAAAACCCACAAATAAGAATTATATGCATATTCAAATGCAGTCAGTAAAACAAAAGTAGTTGAAAGAAAACAATTGTGATTTTTTTTTATTAAGAAAACAAACAACCCAACCAACAAAAACAAAGCAATTTATGAATGCAAACCACAAGAATCTTTAATCAAATACACAGATATTATTTATAATTTATAAATAGCTACATACTTATTTATGTATGTATTTAATTCATTATTTTTCTTTATGATATAACAATGTATGTATGAATATGTAGCAATAGATTTAAGTATATAAAATAAAAAAAAACAGAATTTTAAAATTCTTTTTTACAATAATCTAAATTTATATTGTAAAATGCTTTTGACCAAAAATGCCCATCGAATTTCTTTTCGTTTTTTTTTTATTTCAAAAAACACTTTTTTATATAAATCAAATTACTTTTATTTTTATTATTATGTATTAATTTTAATTCTTTTCTACTAACCACAACTGGTACTGATGTGTTTTTAATTAATTATTATGGTATTTTTTTCTTTTTTTTAAAGCAATTAATATTCATTCATATTTAAATTTATAAGTTTTCCTTCATTTTTCTACACTCATTCGTTTTGAGTTTATGATTTAATCTTTTTATTTATAACTTAAAAATAACATGTGTACAAATAGTAAAACATATTCATTTGTTATAATGAACGACATGTTTATTCATGCTCATTATTCTCATTTAAAACCATTTACATACGTAAATATTTTATTATTATTATTATTTTTTTACTAAATTTGTACATACATATGTATGTATGAGGAAATATTTATATTCAACTTTAGGATTTATTTGATTTTAAGCTTCCTTTTAACGAGAGCAAACAAACAAACAAAAATCAAATAATTTATATTCATATTTAATAATACATACTATTACATTTAATGTTTACTTTATAATAAATAAAAAAAGCAGAATTTATTATACAAAACCCAAATATCGCCAGAAACGTATTTCCATCGTTGTTACCTAAACAGACAAACTCTAGAGTAGAGCCAATTGAAAACAACATCATTTATTCTCGATCTTTTGAAATACGAAAAAACTACAACTTTACCGTTTATATATCAGCAATTGTTCACAACAATTCAACGTTCTCCCACTTACAATGGTTGATGTTTCCTATATACCGATGGATCAAAATCAGACCTTCATACCTCATTTGCGGTCATTGATGGGAACCTATCCACAATTTACAATGGATTATTAGAAAATCATTGCAGCATTTTTACAGCCGAAGCCTTCGCAGTAAAATTAGCAGTAGAATATTCTTTAAAACTCAAGGGTAAATTTATTATTTGTACAGATAGTAAATCAACAATATCTGCAATATACAATATAAAAAACACCGAATAGATAGTACTTGGTATTCTTAACTACCTAATAAAAGCTCCCAATAAAATTAGAATAATGTGGGTTCCAGGACATTCAGGTATAAAAGGAAACGAAGCAGCAGACACAGCCGCAGGAGATGCGTCACGTTCCCCATTATTACTTTTCCACACACAAGAAAATAAGGACATAAAATCGCAAATATTAAAACATCTTTCCTCTAGAAAACTTAATGATTGGAATGCTTATAATCACCGATATAAAACCATAAACCCCAAAGGAGAAAAAATTATTTATCCAACATCCACCTCTCGAAGGGAAACAAAATTATTTTCCAGACTAAGACTCGGCCATACCTTAACTACTCATCAATACTTGTTGTCAAAAGAAGATAAACCTACATGCAGATTATGTAATACAACACAGTCTGTAGAACACATACTCGATTCCTGTCATCTGTTTACTCAGGAAAGAATCTCAACATTTGGATCAACAACACCTTGCCTACTGCTGTATTCGCCATCTCATGAAAACATTAGCAAATTATTTTCCTTTTTTAAGAAATGTAAACTTGTACATAATATTTAACAGTACATAATTCATATATATATTAAGGTGGACCCCCAATGTATGAAAAAAATTAAAACTCATCTGTTTCAAAAACGAAGGGCAGTTAGGATAAAAAAAATCTGAAAAAAATTTCAGCTCGATCGGTTAAAAATTGGCGTGCCGCACGGGGGTCAAAGTTCGTGAGAACGAAATTGGTGGTAAATGGATAGAAAAAGGTGCATAACTACTCAGGAGTCACCCGTAGGTAGGTAAAATGTATGAGCAACCCCCATTATTTTCGTACCCCCAATGTTTTTCTAGAACAAACATACCCCCTATCTCCAACCGTTCAGGGGGTCCCCATACAAAACAACTGAATTTTCACAAAAATTTTGCAATATAGAAAAAAAATATATACAATTACTATTACAATAAAATAAATTAGTTTATTGATGTTATTTATGAATAATTATGTTATGCTATATTAAATTTCTTTTTTCAAAACTCGGATATTTTTTGCGATAATCACCGACAACTTGAATCAAATATTGCTTTTCCTTTTCGTTCCTGCACAATATTTTATTGTAGTCCTCCATCATTTTCACGCCTCTTTCAGCGGTGTCGTTTACTACGTGAATTTTTTCAACACTTTTTAGTGCTTGCTGATAATCTTCGCGCTGTGGCCACGTTTCCGGCGGATATCGTATAAATTCATGCGGCAAGTTGAAGCGTAGAAAAAAGTTTATAGTTTTCACAGTTACGAAAGCGCTCAAGTCATTCGACAAAAATTGCTCAGTTACTTCTGCAAAATTAACCGCAATTTTTTTCATGCTTCGGATAGGTCCTTCATCATCTTCATCCCAATCATCATCTTCTTCTCCAGTTTCTTCATCAGTTTCTTCATCTTTTTCAAGTTGAACTTCCTTGTCTTTTTCTTCAAGGATTTCTTTTCCATCATATATGCACATAATTGCCAACATTTTTCGTTTTATGTCACACGAAACATCTGAATCAAAGTAGGCGAGAGCTATAGCCTACTCCGCCAGATACCACAAATGTCTGATAAACTTTGTTACCATTACTTTTGACAAATTCTTATCCAAGTCTGCATATGAGTGAAGTGCTTTCAAAAAGTTGAAGTCCTGATTGGGCGCTTTGACAGCTTCAGTACAGCGATACCAGACTTTCACGTACAGACGAACAATAAACACACAGACATCTCGAATTCCATCCAATTGTGACTTTGCCAGTTTAAATTGGTCTCTGAACATAAATATTTTCAGTGAATAAATTGCTTTAGACATCCATCGTGCGTGGTGAATAGGTATGAGTGCTTTAAACTTATATTCGCCAAAATCGCCTCCAAGGAATAAAACAACCAGTTCCAATAGTTCCTTATAGTCGTTACGACGTTGTCTTTTCTGTAGTTGGACCATGCAAAAAGTAATGATGTCATCTGGAGCAGTAATTAATTTCGAAGCAACGATCTCATCGCTCACTCCAGTTTCGAATGCATTCTGATTGATTTTTTCCCAATTCTGCTGGAAACGGCGAAACAGAGAAACATCTGGAGCAAAAGTTTTTCCAATTTTTTCTTCGAACACTGCTCTTAGCACCAATTCATATATGTGATGTATACATGGAAGATGCATCAAATCTCTCTCTAATAACTGTTCAAGTAAAACTGCAGCTCCTGCAAATTCACCGGTGTTTGATGATGTCGTGTCAAAAGACATGGCTTGAACTCGTTTCGAAAGGTTCCATTCTACCAGTAGTTGATAAACGGCCGCTGCAATATTTTTGCCTTTTTCACAATCTAGTTTTGGAACGCCTAATATTTGTTCGATTTCGCCAATGCTGTTGCCTTCGCTTGTATGTTTGTCAGTTTGTATGTTTTATTTATAAAAGTCATAGAACAACTAAAAGGTCAATACTTTTATGTACATAAAATAAGGTGTATATTTTAAAAAATGTTAAGCAAATGTTTCTCAATGAATTTAGGTAAGTTTTTAAAATTCATTGAATATAATTTTACCTATATATAATCTTCGTAAAAAACCAATAAAAATATAACTGAAATTTAGATTTATATATCAGGTCGAAATAAAAAACACGAAAGTACATCAATGGGTTTTTCAATGTTGTTTGGAAAATTTGACAATATTTAGTAATATTACCTGTTATATTATTACTTAAAAATGAATACGTGGAATATAAGCCATAAAACAAAAATAATTTTCATGGAATTAAAAATGTAATGTTTTTAAAAAATTTAAATATTACCTGTCTTAGGTACAACCGCTCATTATTAAAGGGGCATTTTATGATTACATTGCTAAATAAAATAAAACTCAATGAACAAGCCAATTGGTCTATTCACTTTTTTGCGTTCTTTGACAATACAAATGGGTGTTTAATTAATGTTAGTAAAATGTGAAGAGTAATTCACGAAATGAAGTTTAGAACATATTTATACTTTGCGTAATTCCATTCATTTTTAATTTGGAAAATTTTCGTGAAAATTCAGTTTTTTTGTATGGGGACCCCCTGAACGGTTGGAGATAGGGGGTATGTTTGTTCCAGAAAAATATTGGGGATACGAAAATAATGGGGGTTGCTCATACATTTTACCTACCTAGGGGTGACTCCTGAGTAGTTATGCACCTTTTTCTATCCATTTACCACCAATTTCGTTCTCACGAACATTGACCCCCGTGCGGCACGCCAATTTTTAACCGATCGAGCTGAAATTTTTTTCAGATTTTTTTTTATCCTAACCTCACACAAAACTGCCCTTCGTTTTTGAAACAGATGAGTTTTAAATTTTTTCATTTTTGGGGGTCCACCTTAATATATATATGGGGCATTTCACGTCAAGTGAACCAACTTTTGAAATCGATGTCTTCCGATCGCGATGCAATTTGCACCAATGTTAGTTCTATTGGATAGTAATTCGGACACCATTTTTCAACAAGATCGGTCAAGAACTCAAAATTTGACATTTTGGCCAAACAGGTGTTTTTTTTTATCCATATAACTTATTACCTATTGTTCTTAGCAAAATGTGTCCCAAATAGTTTAGATAGCTATTTATGCAATCTTTCGAAAAAAAAATTAAAAAAATTTAATAAAATATTTTTGATTTTTTTTTAAATCAAAAATATTTTTGACTTTTTTTTTCAAAATGGGCCCTTTTTATTTTTTTTTTTATTTTTTTTAAGAAAGCTTAGGTCTTTTCCTAAGAGACCTATATGGTCGCTTAGTGGGATGCGAGTGGGATATCTATCAAAAAAAATATTTTGTAACTCAAGATTTAAAATTTTTGTTTTTTTTTGCAAAATCAAAAACTTTGTTGACTTTTTTTAAAAAAATGGACCCATTTTTTAATTTTTTTTTTAAGAAAGCTTAGGTCTTTTCCTAAGAGACCTATATGGTCGCTTAGTGGGATGCGAGTGGGATATCTATCAAAAAAAATATTTTGTAACTCAAGATTTAAATTTTTTGTTTTTTTTTGCAAAATCAAAAACTTTGTTGACTTTTTTTAAAAAAATGGACCCATTTTTTAATTTTTTTTTGCTCAGAAGAAAGCTTATGTGTTTTCCTTTAACACCCTTTTTGTCGCTTAGTGGGATGCGAGTGGGATATCTATAAAAAAAATGTTTTGTAACTCAAGACATACAATTTTTTACTTTTTTTTTGAAAAATCAAAAACCTTTTTGACTTTTTTTTCCAAAATGGACTCTTTTTTTATTAATTTTTTTTTTCTCAAAAGAAAGCTTAGGTCTTTTCCTTTAAAACCTTTTTGGTCGCTTAGTGGGATGCGAGTGGGATATCTATCAAAATAAATGTTTTGTAACTCAAGACAAAGGTTTTTAAATTTGCACTATTTTAATTTTTTTCATATTTGTGTGTAAACCTTAAAAATTAAACTTACGCAGAGAAACTAGACACATTAGCCTTTCCGATGGTATGTAACATACCCAACTAAAATTTCATAGCCTCGATACTGTAATACCCATAATATGTTAACCTCAGGAATAAAAATCACTTTTTTTCTATGGAAATGTTGAATAATTTAATTTTGTTATTTATTTGTAATAATAATTAATTTAATATATAATAATAATAATAATAAAAAGATGAATAATTTAGTAAAATTTAATCTTAATCACAATAGATCAATTTATATAATAACTATTTTTACACTTAATTTATGAAGTTTTTAAATTTTCAAATATCCATACTTTTATCCTCCTTATTTGTCACCTTTATTAGCTGCTTTTTTTTTTGTCAATCCTTTCTTGGCGTTATTAGATTCAGCTACTGATTTCGCTGCTGGCTTCTTTTTTGGCTTTGGAAAGAAATCGCATTGAGTAGATGCAGAAAACTTTTTTAATTTGAGTCTTCCATTCCAAAATCTTTTTCATGAGCTGTAAGATTTGCGAAGCTACTTTTGTTTTTAAAATGTTGACGAGCTCCGTCCGAAACGTAGTATACCTTTTCTACTGTAAATTTTGATTTTAGATAATTTAGTATTATCTTCTGGTACTCATAAACTGCAACGGTGTCATGTTTTAAATCGTCGGATATGATTGCCATACTTTTGTGTTCCAGGTTTTCTTCTTTCATGTAGTAAATAACTACTGTGAATATAGTTGCTTGGTCGTTATTGAAGTGGAATGCTTGTATGGAATCCTGAAGAACATATTTATAGTTCTCTGCGAAATCAAATGAAATAATGAATTCACCAGACTTCAAATGTGTTTTCAAGTCCTTGAAGAATGACCACTGCTCTTTGACTAAAAAGTCATGGGTTCTCAAATTTAGCAATCCTCTACACAGTTCTTCCACATTTAAAATTATGGTTTTCAGTGTGCATCTTTCAGTCTGAAGCCAAGATTCAAATTTAAACTCCTAAATACATTCTCGATCAAAAGAGTTGATTAAATTTTCTTTGATGGATGTGCTTTCCGGGCAATTCGAACATTCACCTAAGTGGCAAGAAGTTGTAGCATTAGGGCACATAGTCAATTTAAGGCAATCGCGGTAATGGTGTAAATCTTCTGATTAATCATCTTTTAAGTAATTTAAGTTGATTTCCTTCAACATCAATTTAACATTTTCATGGTAAATACAAACACATACTGTGTGAGTTCCGCTGCTTCCTGCCAAAACGCAATGTTTTGGCCTCAGTTGTGTAAATTTTGTGAATCCAATTTTGACATCCTCGTATTCAGATTGAAATGTTGCGAATAATTCATTCAGGTTACAGAGAACAATTCTCTTCTGCATTTGAACTTTCTTGCCATCGATTCGTACAGACATCCAGTCTTTCATCCCTGGCATCAGGCGACTCATAAAAAAACTGAGTTATTAGAGATTTAGTATCGCACTCCAAAGTGTTTCCCTTCTTTTTGTTTGGGAGTGTGAGAATCCCATGCTCAGCAACCAATTGTTTAGCAATTCTTGGTTTTCGTTGAGACATTCCAAACTCAGTCATTGTTTTTGCAGAACTCCATGTTCTTGGAGCAAGCGTGAGAAGTTGAATTCTTTCAGCTTCACTCTGTGACGTTTTGTATTTCTCTTTTATTTGTTCAAGAACTTCTACTGCATCCTTATGGTATTGGTTTCGACACTCATTCGTTGAATTTGAAAAGTTAGAATAACCATCATCATCAACAGTTCTGTCTTCATTCTCGGAATTACTTTTGTCTTCATCTGGAATAACTTCAACGCAAGGCTCATTTCCTGCATGATCCACAAATTTTCAATCGTTTTGACAGCGTAGGGAATTTTTTTAATAAGCCGTCAGAAATATTTCACATATCTGATGATCTGTGCTTCATTTTGTTAAAGGGATTAAAACAAAAAGACGAATAAATTTCATTTTCAACCTTAGCCTTTTTAGAAGTCGTAGACATTTTGAATTTTGTAAGTATTTATGTAAATAACACACGTCTTAACTTTAACGCTGTTTCTAAAAAACTGATTTCCGTATGTCTTCAGAATGACAATAAATAGTTTTTTAAGATCATATAGGTAGTACGTTTTAATGAATGAGTCTAAAATCTTTTATTAGGGTCAAGAAGAGCTTACATACTAAAGTATCTAGTTTAACCAAATGTTACAAATAATAATAAAAATAAACCACCATATAAATAACCTACCTGTCAACTTCTACCTCTCCACCCACTTCTTAAAGTCAAATGTCATAAAATAATAAATAAACTGGTACTTCGGAGAAGGGCCATAAATATTTCCAATTGATTCCAAAAATTTGTTTCTGGGACACCTGATATTTTAACAATGAAAATCACGTGCGCTGAAAACTACCTCTAGGATTGACTAAAAAAGCCGCAAGATACAAAACTCAGACAAATTTTGGGGGTGGAAAATTAATAGCGGTCGGCCTCATATTGCACCCCTCCAGTGGCTATTATCGGTCAGTTGTTGTGGTTTTTATTTTTAAGGTTTTAGAAACACTTACACACAAATATGAAAAAAATCAATTTAAAAACATTTGTCTTGAGTTACAAAACATTTATTTTGATAGATATCCCACTCGCATCCCACTAAGCGACCAAAAAGGTTTTAAAGGAAAATACCTAAGCTTTCTTTTGAGAAAAAAAAATAATAAAAAAAGAGTCCATTTTGGAAAAAAAAGTTAAAAGGGTTTTTGATTTTTCAAAAAAAAGTAAAAAATTGTATGTCTTGAGTTACAAAACATTTTTTTTATAGATATCCCACTCGCATCCCACTAAGCGACAAAAATTGGCGTGCCGCACGGGGGTCAAAGTTCGTGAGAACGAAATTGGTGGTAAATGGATAGAAAAAGGTGCATAACTACTCAGGAGTCACCCGTAGGTAGGTAAAATGTATGAGCAACCCCCATTATTTTCGTACCCCCAATGTTTTTCTAGAACAAACATACCCCCTATCTCCAACCGTTCAGGGGGTCCCCATACAAAACAACTGAATTTTCACAAAAATTTTGCAATATAGAAAAAAAATATATACAATTACTATTACAATAAAATAAATTAGTTTATTGATGTTATTTATGAATAATTATGTTATGCTATATTAAATTTCTTTTTTCAAAACTCGGATATTTTTTGCGATAATCACCGACAACTTGAATCAAATATTGCTTTTCCTTTTCGTTCCTGCACAATATTTTATTGTAGTCCTCCATCATTTTCACGCCTCTTTCAGCGGTGTCGTTTACTACGTGAATTTTTTCAACACTTTTTAGTGCTTGCTGATAATCTTCGCGCTGTGGCCACGTTTCCGGCGGATATCGTATAAATTCATGCGGCAAGTTGAAGCGTAGAAAAAAGTTTATAGTTTTCACAGTTACGAAAGCGCTCAAGTCATTCGACAAAAATTGCTCAGTTACTTCTGCAAAATTAACCGCAATTTTTTTCATGCTTCGGATAGGTCCTTCATCATCTTCATCCCAATCATCATCTTCTTCTCCAGTTTCTTCATCAGTTTCTTCATCTTTTTCAAGTTGAACTTCCTTGTCTTTTTCTTCAAGGATTTCTTTTCCATCATATATGCACATAATTGCCAACATTTTTCGTTTTATGTCACACGAAACATCTGAATCAAAGTAGGCGAGAGCTATAGCCTACTCCGCCAGATACCACAAATGTCTGATAAACTTTGTTACCATTACTTTTGACAAATTCTTATCCAAGTCTGCATATGAGTGAAGTGCTTTCAAAAAGTTGAAGTCCTGATTGGGCGCTTTGACAGCTTCAGTACAGCGATACCAGACTTTCACGTACAGACGAACAATAAACACACAGACATCTCGAATTCCATCCAATTGTGACTTTGCCAGTTTAAATTGGTCTCTGAACATAAATATTTTCAGTGAATAAATTGCTTTAGACATCCATCGTGCGTGGTGAATAGGTATGAGTGCTTTAAACTTATATTCGCCAAAATCGCCTCCAAGGAATAAAACAACCAGTTCCAATAGTTCCTTATAGTCGTTACGACGTTGTCTTTTCTGTAGTTGGACCATGCAAAAAGTAATGATGTCATCTGGAGCAGTAATTAATTTCGAAGCAACGATCTCATCGCTCACTCCAGTTTCGAATGCATTCTGATTGATTTTTTCCCAATTCTGCTGGAAACGGCGAAACAGAGAAACATCTGGAGCAAAAGTTTTTCCAATTTTTTCTTCGAACACTGCTCTTAGCACCAATTCATATATGTGATGTATACATGGAAGATGCATCAAATCTCTCTCTAATAACTGTTCAAGTAAAACTGCAGCTCCTGCAAATTCACCGGTGTTTGATGATGTCGTGTCAAAAGACATGGCTTGAACTCGTTTCGAAAGGTTCCATTCTACCAGTAGTTGATAAACGGCCGCTGCAATATTTTTGCCTTTTTCACAATCTAGTTTTGGAACGCCTAATATTTGTTCGATTTCGCCAATGCTGTTGCCTTCGCTTGTATGTTTGTCAGTTTGTATGTTTTATTTATAAAAGTCATAGAACAACTAAAAGGTCAATACTTTTATGTACATAAAATAAGGTGTATATTTTAAAAAATGTTAAGCAAATGTTTCTCAATGAATTTAGGTAAGTTTTTAAAATTCATTGAATATAATTTTACCTATATATAATCTTCGTAAAAAACCAATAAAAATATAACTGAAATTTAGATTTATATATCAGGTCGAAATAAAAAACACGAAAGTACATCAATGGGTTTTTCAATGTTGTTTGGAAAATTTGACAATATTTAGTAATATTACCTGTTATATTATTACTTAAAAATGAATACGTGGAATATAAGCCATAAAACAAAAATAATTTTCATGGAATTAAAAATGTAATGTTTTTAAAAAATTTAAATATTACCTGTCTTAGGTACAACCGCTCATTATTAAAGGGGCATTTTATGATTACATTGCTAAATAAAATAAAACTCAATGAACAAGCCAATTGGTCTATTCACTTTTTTGCGTTCTTTGACAATACAAATGGGTGTTTAATTAATGTTAGTAAAATGTGAAGAGTAATTCACGAAATGAAGTTTAGAACATATTTATACTTTGCGTAATTCCATTCATTTTTAATTTGGAAAATTTTCGTGAAAATTCAGTTTTTTTGTATGGGGACCCCCTGAACGGTTGGAGATAGGGGGTATGTTTGTTCCAGAAAAATATTGGGGATACGAAAATAATGGGGGTTGCTCATACATTTTACCTACCTAGGGGTGACTCCTGAGTAGTTATGCACCTTTTTCTATCCATTTACCACCAATTTCGTTCTCACGAACATTGACCCCCGTGCGGCACGCCAATTTTTAACCGATCGAGCTGAAATTTTTTTCAGATTTTTTTTTATCCTAACCTCACACAAAACTGCCCTTCGTTTTTGAAACAGATGAGTTTTAAATTTTTTCATTTTTGGGGGTCCACCTTAATATATATATGGGGCATTTCACGTCAAGTGAACCAACTTTTGAAATCGATGTCTTCCGATCGCGATGCAATTTGCACCAATGTTAGTTCTATTGGATAGTAATTCGGACACCATTTTTCAACAAGATCGGTCAAGAACTCAAAATTTGACATTTTGGCCAAACAGGTGTTTTTTTTTATCCATATAACTTATTACCTATTGTTCTTAGCAAAATGTGTCCCAAATAGTTTAGATAGCTATTTATGCAATCTTTCGAAAAAAAAATTAAAAAAATTTAATAAAATATTTTTGATTTTTTTTTAAATCAAAAATATTTTTGACTTTTTTTTTCAAAATGGGCCCTTTTTATTTTTTTTTTTATTTTTTTTAAGAAAGCTTAGGTCTTTTCCTAAGAGACCTATATGGTCGCTTAGTGGGATGCGAGTGGGATATCTATCAAAAAAAATATTTTGTAACTCAAGATTTAAAATTTTTGTTTTTTTTTGCAAAATCAAAAACTTTGTTGACTTTTTTTAAAAAAATGGACCCATTTTTTAATTTTTTTTTTAAGAAAGCTTAGGTCTTTTCCTAAGAGACCTATATGGTCGCTTAGTGGGATGCGAGTGGGATATCTATCAAAAAAAATATTTTGTAACTCAAGATTTAAAATTTTTGTTTTTTTTTGCAAAATCAAAAACTTTGTTGACTTTTTTTAAAAAAATGGACCCATTTTTTAATTTTTTTTTGCTCAGAAGAAAGCTTATGTGTTTTCCTTTAACACCCTTTTTGTCGCTTAGTGGGATGCGAGTGGGATATCTATAAAAAAAATGTTTTGTAACTCAAGACATACAATTTTTTACTTTTTTTTTGAAAAATCAAAAACCTTTTTGACTTTTTTTTCCAAAATGGACTCTTTTTTTATTAATTTTTTTTTTCTCAAAAGAAAGCTTAGGTCTTTTCCTTTAAAACCTTTTTGGTCGCTTAGTGGGATGCGAGTGGGATATCTATCAAAATAAATGTTTTGTAACTCAAGACAAAGGTTTTTAAATTTGCACTATTTTAATTTTTTTCATATTTGTGTGTAAACCTTAAAAATTAAACTTACGCAGAGAAACTAGACACATTAGCCTTTCCGATGGTATGTAACATACCCAACTAAAATTTCATAGCCTCGATACTGTAATACCCATAATATGTTAACCTCAGGAATAAAAATCACTTTTTTTCTATGGAAATGTTGAATAATTTAATTTTGTTATTTATTTGTAATAATAATTAATTTAATATATAATAATAATAATAATAAAAAGATGAATAATTTAGTAAAATTTAATCTTAATCACAATAGATCAATTTATATAATAACTATTTTTACACTTAATTTATGAAGTTTTTAAATTTTCAAATATCCATACTTTTATCCTCCTTATTTGTCACCTTTATTAGCTGCTTTTTTTTTTGTCAATCCTTTCTTGGCGTTATTAGATTCAGCTACTGATTTCGCTGCTGGCTTCTTTTTTGGCTTTGGAAAGAAATCGCATTGAGTAGATGCAGAAAACTTTTTTAATTTGAGTCTTCCATTCCAAAATCTTTTTCATGAGCTGTAAGATTTGCGAAGCTACTTTTGTTTTTAAAATGTTGACGAGCTCCGTCCGAAACGTAGTATACCTTTTCTACTGTAAATTTTGATTTTAGATAATTTAGTATTATCTTCTGGTACTCATAAACTGCAACGGTGTCATGTTTTAAATCGTCGGATATGATTGCCATACTTTTGTGTTCCAGGTTTTCTTCTTTCATGTAGTAAATAACTACTGTGAATATAGTTGCTTGGTCGTTATTGAAGTGGAATGCTTGTATGGAATCCTGAAGAACATATTTATAGTTCTCTGCGAAATCAAATGAAATAATGAATTCACCAGACTTCAAATGTGTTTTCAAGTCCTTGAAGAATGACCACTGCTCTTTGACTAAAAAGTCATGGGTTCTCAAATTTAGCAATCCTCTACACAGTTCTTCCACATTTAAAATTATGGTTTTCAGTGTGCATCTTTCAGTCTGAAGCCAAGATTCAAATTTAAACTCCTAAATACATTCTCGATCAAAAGAGTTGATTAAATTTTCTTTGATGGATGTGCTTTCCGGGCAATTCGAACATTCACCTAAGTGGCAAGAAGTTGTAGCATTAGGGCACATAGTCAATTTAAGGCAATCGCGGTAATGGTGTAAATCTTCTGATTAATCATCTTTTAAGTAATTTAAGTTGATTTCCTTCAACATCAATTTAACATTTTCATGGTAAATACAAACACATACTGTGTGAGTTCCGCTGCTTCCTGCCAAAACGCAATGTTTTGGCCTCAGTTGTGTAAATTTTGTGAATCCAATTTTGACATCCTCGTATTCAGATTGAAATGTTGCGAATAATTCATTCAGGTTACAGAGAACAATTCTCTTCTGCATTTGAACTTTCTTGCCATCGATTCGTACAGACATCCAGTCTTTCATCCCTGGCATCAGGCGACTCATATCATCTCGCTGATAAAACTGAGTTATTAGAGATTTAGTATCGCACTCCAAAGTGTTTCCCTTCTTTTTGTTTGGGAGTGTGAGAATCCCATGCTCAGCAACCAATTGTTTAGCAATTCTTGGTTTTCGTTGAGACATTCCAAACTCAGTCATTGTTTTTGCAGAACTCCATGTTCTTGGAGCAAGCGTGAGAAGTTGAATTCTTTCAGCTTCACTCTGTGACGTTTTGTATTTCTCTTTTATTTGTTCAAGAACTTCTACTGCATCCTTATGGTATTGGTTTCGACACTCATTCGTTGAATTTGAAAAGTTAGAATAACCATCATCATCAACAGTTCTGTCTTCATTCTCGGAATTACTTTTGTCTTCATCTGGAATAACTTCAACGCAAGGCTCATTTCCTGCATGATCCACAAATTTTCAATCGTTTTGACAGCGTAGGGAATTTTTTTAATAAGCCGTCAGAAATATTTCACATATCTGATGATCTGTGCTTCATTTTGTTAAAGGGATTAAAACAAAAAGACGAATAAATTTCATTTTCAACCTTAGCCTTTTTAGAAGTCGTAGACATTTTGAATTTTGTAAGTATTTATGTAAATAACACACGTCTTAACTTTAACGCTGTTTCTAAAAAACTGATTTCCGTATGTCTTCAGAATGACAATAAATAGTTTTTTAAGATCATATAGGTAGTACGTTTTAATGAATGAGTCTAAAATCTTTTATTAGGGTCAAGAAGAGCTTACATACTAAAGTATCTAGTTTAACCAAATGTTACAAATAATAATAAAAATAAACCACCATATAAATAACCTACCTGTCAACTTCTACCTCTCCACCCACTTCTTAAAGTCAAATGTCATAAAATAATAAATAAACTGGTACTTCGGAGAAGGGCCATAAATATTTCCAATTGATTCCAAAAATTTGTTTCTGGGACACCTGATATTTTAACAATGAAAATCACGTGCGCTGAAAACTACCTCTAGGATTGACTAAAAAAGCCGCAAGATACAAAACTCAGACAAATTTTGGGGGTGGAAAATTAATAGCGGTCGGCCTCATATTGCACCCCTCCAGTGGCTATTATCGGTCAGTTGTTGTGGTTTTTATTTTTAAGGTTTTAGAAACACTTACACACAAATATGAAAAAAATCAATTTAAAAACATTTGTCTTGAGTTACAAAACATTTATTTTGATAGATATCCCACTCGCATCCCACTAAGCGACCAAAAAGGTTTTAAAGGAAAATACCTAAGCTTTCTTTTGAGAAAAAAAAATAATAAAAAAAGAGTCCATTTTGGAAAAAAAAGTTAAAAGGGTTTTTGATTTTTCAAAAAAAAGTAAAAAATTGTATGTCTTGAGTTACAAAACATTTTTTTTATAGATATCCCACTCGCATCCCACTAAGCGACAAAAAGGGTGTTAAAGGAAAACACATAAGCTTTCTTCTGAGCAAAAAATTAAAAAATGGGTCCATTTTTTTAAAAAAAGTCAACAAAGTTTTTGATTTTGCAAAAAAATTCAAAAATTTTAAATTTGAGTTACAAAATATTTTTTTGATAGATATCCCACTCGCATCCCACTAAGCGACCATATAGGTCGCTTAGGAAAAGACCTAAGCTTTCTTAAAACAAATAAAAAAAAAATAAAAAGGGCCCATTTTGAAAAAAAAAGTCAAAAATATTTTTGATTTAAAAAAAAAATCAAAAATATTTTATTAAATTATTTTAATTTTTTTTTCGAAAGATTGCATAAATAGCTATCTAAACTATTTGGGACACATTTTGCTAAGAACAATAGGTAATAAGTTATATGGATAAAAAAACACCTGTTTGGCCAAAATGTCAAATTTTGACCTCCTATAACTCAGAGAGTTCTTGACCGATCTTGTCCATAATTAGTCATAGCTCACATATAAGACACGCTTCCGAAAATCACTTTAAAGTGCATAAATCTGTAAAAAAAATTATGGTATACATACAAAATTCATGATAAATAACTTTTATATAGACATAAATCACACGACCTAATTTCATGGTGATCAGTCCATAATTGGATTTGTAATCCAGTTATTGAGCAAAAAAGGTGAAAAATTGGTTAAAAAATGGTCATTTTGGCGATTTTTAAGGCACTGGATGCATCTTTTTAGGGTAGGTATGTTCCGTACTTTTTTCTACTATTCAATATCTACAACTTTGCTTCAGCCACAAAAGAGATATTCCGTACTGTATGCGAGATATAACCGTGCTAAAATATAGAAAAAGTGATAAAAATCCACCTTGACAAAACTAATGATGCAGAAGTTCTTATTTTTGGGGCTACTTTCACGTGCAATTGTCAGAATTGAGTCCCAAAATCATGTGTTGTACTGTGTTATATAAACATTAATAAATAAATAAATAAAAAAAATTTTAATAGTTTCAATATGTGCAATTTATTCTGAAAAAGTTTTTAGGTAAACTCATCGTCCTGTACTATTTAGAATAATTATAATTTTTTAAAATATTAATCTAAAGAGGTTTGTATTGTAAATCAGCAGTATAGGTTTCAAATCAGACCGAATGTTTGATATAATGTGCACACAATGAATATAAAAAATGCACAAAAACATTAGATTTATTAATTTAAGTCCCAAATTTTAAAAACCGGTTAACCGAGTGATAAAAACCGGATAAACCGGTTAACCGAAAATCAACATTTTAAATTAACCGGTTCGGAAAAAACCGAGATTTCAAAAAAAAAAATTTTCTCTAAAAATTAGTTGTTATCTTCAAAAATTTATTATTACTAAAAACAATCAATGAAAAAAAGAAAATTAACGAATATTTTATCCTAATTGAAAGCAACACTAACAACGAAAAAGGGGAAATAAATGAGAAGCATTGCCAGCTTAGACAAAAATCAGTACATTGGTTATTATGCCTTCAACAAACGTTTTTGCATACAATACTTTTATAAATGGATTTTAAAGCAAAAGTGTTCGTTAACAAAATTGTGTTTTAAATCTACAATAAGGTTTTTTTGCATAAGACTGAAAATATGTACGGTAGCTTTATCGTTAGACATTGAAAAAGCATTCAATTCCGCTTGGCATAAGGGAATATTGTAAGCTTTTCATTAAAATGCCATATTATTTCATAGATCTCGGTCAGTAAAAATGATAAGGCTAGGGCAACCGCCTTGAAATGGTTTCAGGAAATTCAGAAGTACGAGCGACCTGTATGTAACCTAAAGAAGTCGTCACTTAAAAATAAAATACACAAAATTAAAGGTAATTTATTAAGCTTTAAAAAAATAAAACTGAAGGTTTATGTGTCTTTATTGCGAATAAATTTTCTGGATTTTCTTCATATGTCTCCAATTAATAGCTGCACAACTTTTCTTCCCACTTCTACCGTTATTCCAGCATATTTTTTCCACTTTGTTCTCAAAAAAATCTGGTTATTTACTGTACCTGCACTCTTTTTCAATTTACGTTTCACAATTGCACAATATATCTCGATTGGATGAAGATTTGGGCAATTTGTTTAATTGATGTTTTTTGGTATAACATCAATATTATTCTCATTATACCACTTCATAGTTGTATTTGAGTAATGACAACTTGGCTGAAACTTTGTATCAGATGTGTCTTATAAATGACAGCAATCGCTTTTCCAAACTCTCTTTTTATATATAATTCTGAAAATTCTGTAAAAACATGTCTGAAAAGCTTGACTCTTCAAACCGCAGCTGCGGATTGCCTGCCAAATTAATATTTTTGTTCAATTTTACGTATTCATATTTAAAGGCCACACAACCTCGAGCTGCCGAGACGTAAAAATTTTGACCTGATATCTGCCTAAAATCAGATTTTGGCTATCTTTTAACCCGACAAAGTCGGATTTTCTAGATATTTGTGCACAATTTTATCTCTAGCTTCATTTTCCATTATGTAAACTAAACATAATGACTTGCAATTCATTGTAGAATAATAGTAGATTTGTGGTTAAAGACGTATGTAAATCTTTTTTCATTTTGATAACAGGGGGCGTTCTAATGATTACTACAGTGCGTACGGATTTTAAGTGGCCACTTCTTTAAAGAAAGCTTTATATGGTTTAAAGTAGGGGTGCCGAAAAGATCCTTATGAAGGAGCAAACACCATTTAACCCTTTGTCGGCCGACGGTACTTATAAGTAGCATAACAATAATAAGCTTACAATATGAAAACAAAACATATTTTGACCCTTTTTGCCCAAAAGTACTTTGAAGTACACTATCATCTTTGGAATAATATATTTTTTTATTTAAAGCCTTGGTGAACAAGGGGTTAAATAAATACTAATTTTTATTCAGTATTGTTTGTTGTTAAAATGATGATCGCTGCCCAGCAGTTCTAGGAGACAGTACCGAACTAGTGATTTTACCCATCGTTTAGCGTGGGAGCTAGTTACACGGGCATGTCTTAAGAAGGGGTCAATTGTCTCTTTTTGATTGTAATAAGACTGTCTAATAGCTGGTCCAAAGTAGGCAACGCATTTTCTTCACATACTGGTTACATATCATCAGTTACCTTACTAGCTTTGTAACTGGTTACTTGATCAGCTACTTGACTAGTTATTTTAACACGTGTATGCCCTAAGCAGGGAGTCAATTGACCCTTTTGATTACAATGTGTCTATCTGATAGCTGATCGAAAGTATTCAACGCTTCTGGTGGGTAAAATAAAGTGCAGTACAAAAAAAGTTTGAAGTGACTTCACCATAGGTTACTAAGAGACACTAAAGTGACTATTGACTTCATGCTATATTACATGGGATATCAATATACTTAAGCAAAAATAAAAATAAACTGTATGAGAATTATTGTATAAAACAAGTTTGTACGAATTACTCACAAAAAGTTTAAAGTGACTACACTCCATATTACTTAGAAACACTTAAGTGTCAATTGTCTTCTCGATAGATTACTTGGGATGTATAAAGTAACCAATTGTCTTCTCTCTGCACTACAAAATGCACACACGTGTCAAATGACCAAAATATATAAATTGGAGTCAGCCAAATGATACGACATGTGTGACAATTACTGCTTAACTGCTGGGTGTCATCAATGTTTACCACTAAAACATACGAAAGTATTGTTGCTTTGCACTTGCGTGTTTTTTTATTTTTTATTTGGAGCTTGGCAACCATAGGTCATTATTGGTCTTATGCACATTTTATATAACAATGTCTTGTTTTTCGAGTTAAGCTTTGATCTACGGTTGAGGACTGGGAACAGCGCACGACCGCATCTTATCGCTTTGTCACAGGCGTATTTGACATGCTGTTTGAAATACCTAGATATTTCACTTCATTCTTTATAGGAATTATATTTCATCCAGAATACAGGTTTTGAGAGTGAATACGTTTTGGGGATTTATTATAAGGAAATATGATAGCTTGTGTTTTAGCGTTACTTACTTTAATTTTCCATTTATCAATATATTTTTGGCTTGAAAAAAAGGTGTGTTGCATTCTTTTGACAATTGCATTTGAAACTTTACCGCAGCATATAAAAGCACTGTCGTCAGCATAAAATGCCGCTTCATGATTCCCGCGGACTTTTATATCTGAGGTGTACAGTGAATACCGCGTAGGTGACAACACCGACCCTTGAGGTAGTCCCGCAGGTATTCGCCTTTCACTAGATAAATTGCTGTCGACACTTGCAACAAATGAGCGATTGTATAAAAAACTTTTAATAGTTCTTCATAAATATGTTGAAAAATCAAATGAGTGAAGTTTGAACAGTAATCCATCATGCCAAATAACGCCTGTGCTCTTCCGATTACTTTTGATGTTTTTAATAAAGTTAACAGCCCTCTTTAGCTGATGTACGGTGGATTGCTCTTTACGAAACCCAAACTGTTGCTCAATAATGAGATTTTTTTGATTAGATAAATCTACGATTCTACTGTGAATAATCTTTTCAAAAACCTTGGCCAATAAACTTAAGACACTAATTGGTCTGTAACTGGAAGGCAATTTGGGATCCTTTCCTGTTTTATGGATTGGAATTACTTTAGCTTTTTTTAAAAATAGACGGGGAGTAACCATTAAAAAAGCAAGAATTAAATAATTTACTAAGTGTTTCAAAAAATGAATCTAGCATATTTTTAAGAATGATACTGTTTATTCCATCCAAACCAGAGGCTTTACCATTCTTTAATGAGAACGCAAATGATTTGACTTCAGCCATGTCTGTAAGTTCAATGTTAGAACTATCATGATGTACTTCGTCTGAGATAATTAGATACTCTAGCTGATGTGTTGTTGAGTGTAATGGTATGTGAATTACCAAACGCATCCGCAGTAGTATTTGTTTTTTCTTCAGCAGTTTTTAAAATTTCATCTTTTACATACATGAATATCAGAAAAACCTAAATTCTTACTTTTCAACGCCTTTGATAGTTTCCAAATTTTTTCCAATTTTTTTTTTCACTCATTATCTAAGTGAAAATCAATTAGCCTGTTCAACTGTTTTAAAATACTTTTTAATTGAATTCTGAGGTTAGGATCCCCATACCTCTGAAATTTGCGATTGTATTTATTTCTTTGTGCAATTAGCATTTTAGATGTGTACAAAATTTCTCTCTGCCAAGAATTTTTTGACCAACTGGTATTTTGCTAAATATACCATATATATATGACATAATATATACGAGGCTACCCGATCGTTTTGACCAATGTTTTGGCATAAAATTTCTTTATTAACCCAGCTTCTAATAGCAGGCCAGTTATACAATGGGACTTGAATTGTTCCGCTTTGTAACTGATCATAAATAAAACACGAAATTGGAACATGGTTCAACTGCAAAATATTCCTATGTGACTCTAAGGCCGATAAAGAAATACTGGAGTTAGACAACAGAATATCTACAGTAGACGGCAGAACCTGGGTTAAGTTTTTTCCAAAACGGGTAAAAGAATTTGGGTAATAAATATAATAACCATTCGAAAGACTGTGCGCATACAGTTCATTACTATCGGAATTGCTTGTCACACAGTTCCAATGTGTGTGATGAGCGTTCAGATCTCCAAATAAAAAGAAATCACTCGAAAAATTAGTGAGCATGTCTAGGTCTGATTTAAAATTCAAACTGTAAACTGGGTTGTAGGAAGTTATAAAAACTACAGGCCGTCTATTTATCATTACTTATATCGAGATATTCTCTATGCACTGTGTTAAATTTTTAATTTTTACCGCTATTAATACTCCTCCACCATGAGATTCACGGTCTTCACGGTATAATTTGTAGCCTCTGAATTGAAAACGTCTCGTTGAGTAAAAGAATATCAATATTTTTATCCCGTAGAACTTCTTCGAGCTGTGAAGCTGCTGACTCATTTGTTATGCCTTGAGCATTCCAGTGCATAACATGAACATTATGTATAACAGATGATTTATATTGCATGTCTAAAGGTACGGTCACATATGGCAAATATTTGCTCAAAAAAGCGTAACCACTTTTTTTAGCACAAATTTGTTTGACGTGTTTAGTCTTACAATTGTTTTGTAAGATCAAACAGCATCAAATAAAACTAAATTTTTTGTTTTGAATCAACCTAAGTAAAATAAGTTTTTCAAATAAATAAATAAATACGACATATTGGTACGGTTATTGTCCAATATGGGTTTAGAGGTTATTCGTCGTCGAATATCTAAGTATTCCAGGCGAATTGGACAGTGGGGGTCATCTGATTTGTGATTGATCTGTTTAAGACCTTTCTTGGCAATACTTTAAATTGTATAAGAAAAAGCAACCGCGTACATATTTTTTTTTTTAAATTTAAACTTTTTAAAAGAAAAAAGTGATATTAAAGTATACAGTCAAGGAAAAAAGTCTTTAGAGAGTTTGTGAAGAAAATTAAAAAAATGTTTATGTCATCATATAAGGCATTAATAAATAAGTTTATTTATAAAATAAAAAAGTAACTCATTTACATAACAAGTACAATAATAACAAAAACTTTAAGAATTCATAAGAAAAAAGTCTACATACAGCTACAAAAAAATAAATATTTCAAAATTTAATATAAAAATAAAAAAAAAATAAACTCTTAATATTTGGTTGGTCCACCTTGGGCATCAATAACTGCTTGAAGACGACGGGACATTAATTTCACCAAATTCTCTGTAATACAGGGTGTTCTTTTCGCCCATGCTCGAATAATAGCGGTTTTTAATTTTTCACGGCTACTAATTGCATATTTTCGCACAAATTTTTCCAAACTGTCCCTTATGTGCTCTATTGGGTTTAAGTCTGGTGACTCGGGTGGTGAATATTGCTGTCTTGGGGCATAATAAAGAAGCCAATTTCGAACAACGTGCGCAGTATGCTTAGGATCGTTATCTGTCTGGAAAATCAATTGATTTCCCAGGCCTAACCTATCAACAGATGCCTTCCGATTTTGTTCCAATATGTTTTTATATCGATAGCGGTATATGTTACCCTCGAAAAAAACCAAACGACCCACTCCAGATGAAGCCATAGCACCCCAAATCATAACGTTGTCTCCACCATGTTTGGCTGGATCAAGTGAAGTGTTTGGTTTTCTCCAAAGTTTGGATCGGCCATCACTTCCGAAAATATTGTACTTGCTTTCGTCGGTAAATATAACATGATTCCAAAATTCCATACCCTTGTTTATATGAGCTTTAGCAAACTCAAGGCAAAGTTTACGATTCTTCGCTGAAATGAGTGGCTTTTTGCGTGCTGTTCTGCTATTAAATCCATTGTCATGCAAAACGTTTATTATTGTTCGTGGAGTAACAATTTTATTGGAACATTTTTAGATGTTCCGCCACTTTTGGGGCGCTTATTTTCGGATCCTGGTTCACTAGTTTCAAAATACTAGCAACATCACATCTCGAAAGCTTCTTAGGTCCCCTTGTGGCTTATTTTCGGTACTATTGGTGTTATTATAATTTTTTATGATCGTCTGTACAGTAAGTAGCCTTAGACTTAATTTTGTTATCTCAGCAATTTCTCCATAAGAATTATTTTCGTTTCGGAGATTTACTTTGAACCGAAATGTGAATCTCTTTTCGATTTGCAATTTTCATGGATAAATTTTCTTTAATTATCACTTTGTCCACTTAAACAATTGTTTGTAAATTTAATGAAACCATCAAAGACAAATTTTATTTCCTTTTCTTTGTTTTCAATTTTCTATTTGATGTTAGAAGATACTACTCCCGCTAATTATTATGTTTTCCCCAACAATTTATATGTTATATTTTTTCATATTCTTTTAACTTCAAACAGTCTTAATTATAAATACCTTAAACATTGCTATAACTAAGTCTCTAAAACTTCAAAATCGTAGGGTGTATGTAGACTTTTTTTCTTGACTGTATAAAATGTATATTAAAAATTATATTGATGTTAGTAAAGCAAAACAAAACAAAGAGCTGCTGTGATGAATTGTTTATATTATTTTTCAGATGTTTGTGCTTTGGCATTTTATACTTAGGTTTAACTCGCCAGTGATGCTCAGTTAAACCTAGATTAGATACTAAGAGCTAGTTTCTGGGATAAAGATAATCTACAAAATTGTAGTTCGATAACACAATCAAAATTTGGAATTCGAATTTTTGTAGTTACACTTCCGTTTGCATTTAAGGTGACGAAATACTTAAAAGAGGTTTCACTTCAAAGGCATTACATAGTTATAAAATATAAAAACTATTTTTACTCGTTAATTTTTAGGGATAAGCTTTTCTTTTTGGAGAATTTGCAATATACATTAGAGCGTTGGTGGCCAAACACTACCCCGGTGTAGTTATATTATTCTCACTAATACATATGCAGTGCGAATGCTCTGAGTAAAAACACAAAGTAAACTCAAAACAAAAACAATTTCATTCAATTTGTTCAGTGAAAAGCACACGTATTTCCATTTGTGTACTCTTTTATTTTTAACTACTACATATGCATTTTAAGCACTCTCTCGTTGGCTACTCGTGCCCTTTTTATGTCAATACCTCCTATACTTTTTCCGTACCTGCGATATTAATTTTTCGATTTTCGAGAAAAACTAATTTTTTGGCCATATTTTGGCGAATGAGCACAAACGTTCCATTATTACTGACTGTTTTTGTAATAGATTTCTTTTTAGTAATAATTTATTTTGTAATGCAAGGTTTAATTTCCATTTTTGTGCTGTTATTGCAAATACTAGACTTCATTTTATATTTTTCTTAAGTTTCATCAAAATCGGCTTAAAAATATATAATATTTCGCTATCTTTTCATGAAAAATTCCAAATATTGAAAAATTTGACCTTTGATTTAAGGTTTAACGTTTTCCGATTTTAGGAAATATTCTGAACAGATTTTACTTAAAATTAATAACAGTAAGGAAATTGGGCTCATTCGCCAAAATATGACCAAAAAATTGTTTTTCTCGAAAATCGAAAAGTTTATATAGCAGGTACGGAAAAACTATAGGAGGTATTGACATAAGAAGGGCACGGGTTGCCCTTCTTAGAACAAGCTAACAAATTTTTTTTGTGGCATTTTAGGTAATTTTCAGCTGGTACCATTTCAACATTTCCAAAAATTTAATTCTAAGGGACACTCGAAAATCGAAAAATTTGTATCGCAGGTACGAAAAAACTATAGGAGGTATTGACATAATTTTTTCACATTTTTATTCCCTATTATGTTGTAAATAAATCCCCATATGATGATCAAAAAATTCTTAAATTTGTTTAACAAAATTTTTAAAAATTTGAAATTGGAGTTTAGAATAACTTTAACATTTTTTAACCAATTTTTGTATTTTATATCTTATATCGTACACATTTCGATTATTTTAAATTAAATTGTAAAAGTAATTATTTAATGACAAAAATTTAAAAAAAAATCTGAAAAAATTAATTTTTCCCCTTGTAAATGCACAACAAAACTAAATCGAAAGTCGGCACGGGTTGCCCTTCTTAGAACTAGCTAAAAATTTTGTTGGTGTTATTTTAGGTCATTACGAAAGTTTTCAGCGGGTACCGTTTCAATATTTAAAAAAATTTAATTCTAAGGGACACTCTAATATACATAGTTTATTTATAGGGACATATATGTAAATAGACATATTTTATAGTAGAATTAAGTTAGTTAACAAAAAATTATAAAGTTTAATTTATGTTTATTTTTAGATCATCCGTATCCATCGAAAAAAACGTTAATAACACCAATGAGATATCAGAAAGACATGAAGTGTATCAAATAACATTACATATATCCAACATACAAATTTCGGATGAAGGCTTGTATACGTGCGAATCCATAGAAACTGGTTTATTAAAAAAAGTATTTATTCAGCTTTTTTCGCCACCAAAAATTAGAGAAGTTAATGGGCTAAAAGTGAAACAGAAAATTGGAAATCCTGTAAAATTTTTTTGCGTTATTGAAATCTATCCCCAAAATACGACATTAGAAAAACAACTTAAGTGGTTAAAAGATGAAACCATATTCGATTTTCTCGACCAATCCTCAAATATTGAGAAAATAAATGTAACTCATGTCAATTATACTCTTGAATTGACCGAGGTATATAAAAAGGAAAATGGCTCTTACGCATGCGTTATATATGCGCCAAGCGGCGAAGAAATAACAAGGAAAAATATTGCTTTATTGGTAATGGATGAACCCAAAGTAAATATTGAATATGTTAAAGCTGTAGGAGCTGGTAAAATTTATTTAAATTGGACCGTTAATAATGGAAATGATCCAGTTCAGAAGTATTTCATTCAATATTTACAAGAAGGAAATCCTGAACTTAGATATTACAAAGATATAATTGGTGGTGGTAATACATCATATGTACTTGAAAACTTTTTTCCTAACACAAGCTATATTCTTCGAATATCGGCTAAGAACAGTATTGGCAATGGAGACGCTTTTCAGTATCCATTTCCAGTAAGAACATTAGAAAAAGATCCTATTTTTATACCAAAAGTAAAGACAACAGGAAGCACCGCATCCACAATAACTATAGGATGGGATCCTCCACCTTTAGACTTAAATCCATATGTGCAATACTATGAGCTTGTCGTATCCGAGGCTGCTGATGTTCCAAAAATTGTTGAGGAAACTGTATATCAGCAAAATTCTCGAAATCTTCCCTATATGTTTGATAATTTAAAAACAGCAACCGAATACGAATTTAAAGTGCGAGCTTGCTGTGATTTAACGAAGTTGTGTGGCCCTTGGTCAGATGTTGTCAATGGAACTACAATGGATGGCATTGCATCCAAACCAACAAGTCTACAGGTTTTATGTATTAATCATAATGTGTCAAAGATAAACAAAGTAGATATTGTTTGGATGCACCCTGAAAAGCCAAATGGAAAGGTTATATCATATCAAATACAACTAGAGGGCGTAGCTACTTATAAGTTGAATGGAAAAATGCATAATGAAACATGGGGTCCAAAAATTAGACGAATTGATGAGCCCAACTATCATACCACTTATGATGGTGTAGTTCCCAATACTAACTATACTGTAACAGTATCAGCTATAACACGACATCGAAAAACGGGAGAATCAGCTACTGGCAAATGTACCATGCCCGTCTCGGTGCCTGAATCTATCAGTCGTGTCATGTGGACTAAAGTGCGTATAAATAGTGAAAAATACGTACTCAAAGCATTTATACCAAGAGTAAGTGAAAGAAATGGGCCAATATGCTGTTATAGACTATATTTAATACGAATGAAAAATAACAATGCAGAATTACCACCACCAAGTAAACTAAATATCTCGACTTACCATGAAGTTCATGGACCTAATAATACCATCGGAGGCGTATACCTAGCCGAAATGTTTTCAGGCAATAATTTCAAATCTGAAATATTTCTTGGTGATGGCAAGCGTTATTTTGAACACGATGGCTTAAAAGCAGATGATATGGACAAGGATTGCAATGAATGTATAGATGGAAAACTTTCTTCTCTAAAAACCACCTTACTAAACTTTCCAACAGTTGATACAAGTAATGTATTAAATTTATATATACAATAAATCAATTTCCTTCTTTTTATTTTATCTTATTTTCAGTTAAAATGAACAAAGCTAATTTATCTAGCATGGTAAACATTTTATTAAGTATACAAAACCCCACTATAGTTCTTTCAATTATTGTAGACATTTTAAAAAGTAAATGTGTTTTATAAAAGGAAAAACTCTTAGATAGAATATAAAAAACACGTCAATCATTAGAAAAAATGTACATTGTACCCAAAGAGTATGATGCCCTTTTGATTCGAATTTCATTGCGACATTTAAATGAATCAAGTGTCAATCAGATGTGTAATTTGAATTTACTTTAAAAAAGAAAAAATAGGGATTTTTTTTGGAAAAAAACATAAAAAATATGGCCTTTTTTACATGTTTCAACTTTGGATGTGTGTAACTTTTTATACGAGAGTTTAATCGCAAATATAACTGATATTTAAAAAAATATTCCATCCAATAAAAAAAAATAAACCTAAATATCTCTTGAACCAAGAAAATTATAATTTACACATGACTCATACCTAAATGTTAGGAGGTTCGTCTTTTCTGACTGATAGCGTTTTAATAACTATTCATAAACTAATCATGTAAAGGGCAATTCACCAACTAACAAAGATAAACATGGCATTGCCAGATTAATAATAATGTACATGTCAAGATAATTAAAAGAGTAATTTCAGAAATAATATAACGTGACAACTCGGCCCTTCCTGCATATAACTCGTCCTCGTGTTCGTCGTCCACTGGGGATAATTCAAAGTAATCTTCATAAGCATCAACATCTGGGTGTAAGGCATACCAGGGCTTCATCTTGTAGCTACTAGCAATAGTTGAGAAATTCCGTTGGTTACGCTGAGAATCATCAATGTCTTCTATGACATATCGATCATATCTAAGGACCTTTTTAACAACGTAAGGACCCTTTCCTAGATTCACCAGTACTTGAAATATGTCTTATGTTTAGAATCAAGGATTCTTATGTTTAGAATCAAGCCTGATTTTCCAAATTTTTCTGGCATCTTCAATATTCCGGTTAGCATTGTTACGCACTAGTTAAAGATGCATCACGATTATCTTATACGTCTTGAACTGCTGCTAAGATTTTATTTCCAGTAATATCACGAATAGGAAAATCAAAGACCAAATCAATCGGTGCATATTTTGTAGTACTATTAACGTTTAAAGTCCATTGCAGATTTCGCATTTCCATATCCCAAACTTTTGTTTCGTTAACTGTTGATTTCAGATACGATAGTATAGAAAGCTTATGTGTTTTCCTTTAACACCCTTTTTGTCGCTTAGTGGGATGCTAGTGGGATATCTATAAAAAAAAATGTTTTGTAACTCAAGACATACAATTTTTTACTTTTTTTTGAAAAATCAAAAACCTTTTTGACTTTTTTTTCCAAAATGGACTCTTTTTTTATCAACCTTTTTGGTCGCTTAGTGGGATGCGAGTGGGATATCTATCAAAATAAATGTTTTGTAACTCAAGACAAATGTTTTTAAATTGATTTTTTTCATATTTGTGTGTAAGTGTTTCTAAAACCTTAAAAATAAAAACCACAACAACTGACCGATAATAGCCACTGGAGGGGTGCAATATGAGGCCGACCGCTATTAATTTTCCACCCCCAAAATTTGTCTGAGTATTGTATCTTGCGGCTTTTTTAGTCAATCCTAGAGGTAGTTTTCAGCGCACGTGATTTTCATTGTTAAAATATCAGGTGCCCCAGAAACAAATTTTTGGAATCAAGTGGAAATATTTTATGGCCCTTCTCCGAAGTACCAGTTTATTTATTATTTTATGACATTTGACTTTAAGAAGTGGGTGGAGAGGTAGAAGTTGACAGGTAGGTTATTTATATGGTGGTTTATTTTTATTATTATTTGTAACATTTGGTTAAACTAGGTACTTTAGTATGTAAGCCCTTCTTGACCCTAATAAAAGATTTTAGACTCATTCATTAAAACGTACTACCTATATGATCTTAAAAAACTATTTATTGTCATTCTGAAGACATACGGAAATCAGTTTTTTAGAAACAGCGTTAAAGTTAAAACGTGTGTTATTTACATAAATACTTACAAAATTCAAAATGTCTACGACTTCTAAAAAGGCTAAGGTTGAAAATGAAATTTATTCGTCTTTTTGTTTTAATCCCTTTAACAAAATGAAGCACAGATCATCAGATATGCGAAATATTTCCGACGGCTTATTAAAAAAATTCCCTACGCTGTCAAAACGATTGAAAATTTGTGGATCATGCAGGAAAGAGCTCGGAAAGTTGAACGAATTACCGAATTTGAATAGTAATGAGCCTTGCGTTGAAGTTATTCCAGATGAAGACAAAAGTAATTCCGAGAATGAAGACAGAACTGTTGATGATGATGGTTATTCTAACTTTTCAAATTCAACGAATGAGTGTCGAAACCAATACCATAAGGATGCAGTAGAAGTTCTTGAACAAATAAAAGAGAAATACAAAACGTCACTGAGTGAAGCTGAAAGAATTCAACTTCTCACGCTTGCTCCAAGAACATGGAGTTCTGCAAAAACAATGACTGAGTTTGGAATGTCTCAACGAAAACCAAGAATTGCTAAACAATTGGTTGCTGAGCATGGGATTCTCACACTCCCAAACAAAAAGAAGGGAAACACTTTGGAGTGCGATACTAAATCTCTAATAACTCAGTTTTATCAGCGAGATGATATGAGTCGCCTGATGCCAGGGATGAAAGACTGGATGTCTGTACGAATCGATGGCAAGAAAGTTCAAATGCAGAAGAGAATTGTTCTCTGTAACCTGAATGAATTATTCGCAACATTTCAATCTGAATACGAGGATGTCAAAATTGGATTCACAAAATTTACACAACTGAGGCCAAAACATTGCGTTTTGGCAGGAAGCAGCGGAACTCACACAGTATGTGTTTGTATTTACCATGAAAATGTTAAATTGATGTTGAAGGAAATCAACTTAAATTACCTAAAAGTTGATTCATCAGAAGATTTACACCATTACCGCGATTGCCTTAAATTGACTATGTGCCCTAATGCTACAACTTCTTGCCACTTAGGTGAATGTTCGAATTGCCCGGAAACCACATCCATCAAAGAAAATTTAATCAACTCTTTTGATCGAGAATGTATTGAGGAGTTAAAATTTGAATCTTGGCTTCAGACTGAAAGATGCACACTGAAAACCATAATTTTAAATGTGGATGATTTTGTGGAAGAACTGTGTAGAGGATTGCTAAATTTGAGAACCCATGACTTTTTAGTCAAAGAGCAGTGGTCATTCTTCAAGGACTTGAAAACACATTTGAAGTCTGGTGAATTCATTATTTCATTTGATTTCGCAGAGAACTATAAATATGTTCTTCAGGATTCCATACAAGCATCCACTTCAATAACGACCAAGCAACTATATTCACAGTAGTTATTTACTACATGAATGAAGAAAACCTGGAACACAAAAGTATCCGACGATTTAAAACATGACACCGTTGCAGTTTATGAGTACCAGAAGATAATACTAAATTATCTAAAATCAAAATTTACAGTAGAAAAGGTATACTACGTTTCGGACGGAGCTCGTCAACATTTTAAAAACAAAAGTAGCTTCGCAAATCTTACAGCTCATGAAAAAGATTTTGGAATGCCAGCTGAGTGGCATTTTCATCCTACTGCTCATGGTAAAGGAGCATCTGATGGTATTGGAGCAAACCTCAAAAGAAATGCAGCGAAGTATAGCCTCCAGTGCTCTCATCAAGATCGCATCTTAGATGCGACTGCTTTATTCCATTGGGCAAAGAATTATTGTAAAGAAACTAAAATAGTTTTTAGTAGCAAAGAGGATCATGAGGAAACATTGAAAACACTAAAGATCAGATTCGATGCTGCGGTCAGGGCTGTCAGATGTGGCGATTTCTCGCCAAACGTGGCGATTTTTCATTGCCTTTGGCGACCAAAATTTCCAATTGGCGACATGGCGATTTTTTGGCGATTTACAGACTAGTTGGCGATTTGTTTGGCGATTTTTTAACAAATTATTTGTTTTTCTTGAAATAATTTCTTTGATATTTATTAACCCAATTGTTAATAAAATTAATCATTTATAATCTGATCATATGGATTTGTTTTTGTTATGCAGGTAGCATACATGATCAAATAGTTTCAACAATATTAAGTTTTTCTTCTAAAATGTGTAAGCTGTAATTTTTAAATAATAATGGAAATATTGATAATTTGCATTGATGGGAGTAGTGCACTAATTTTGCAGTTTGCACTACTGATAGTGCAAAATTAGTGCAATCATTTTGTTCACATTTACTGCTGAGTTGAAAATTAGTGAGTAAAAAAATGTTGATAGTGAGTAAAAAAATTTTGCACTCAAAATTAAATTAGTTGATTTAAAAAAATGCAATCATCAGTTTATTGCAACTTTTTTGTATGCACTAATTTGAGTGCAACTTCAAATTGTGGACTAAATTTTTAAGTTCAAAATGTTTTAAGTTTATTTCTGTACACTAATTTAAAGCTTAAGACTAATAATTTCATTAAAAATAACAAAAAATATTTAAAATTTTTATTTTTCGAATTTGGATTCAACAATTTCATGACTACTCCTTTTTGAAAATTTAGTGATACATAGTATGTTTAATGCAGTTTTTTTTTGATTCCAGGTTAAAATTTTGCACTTATTAATCGTAGTGCAGATTTTTGCACTAAATCTTCGTTTAGTGATAGTTAAAAAATTATCACTATCACTAATTTTTTTTAGTGCTAGTTAAGAAATAAACAAACTAATTTTTTGCAATATTAGTGAGTGATAGTGCAATGCTGATTTCAATCAACATTTAGTGCACTACCCCCAACTATGATAATTCAATATGCTCATTAAAAATGGCTATTGGTTCGAAGGATTCTTTGGAATCCGAAATCTATCGATTTTGGCACAGAATTTGAAATGGAATTACAAAATATAAAAATGGAGGAATATGATGTAGAAATTTTAAAAGAAAATTGTTTTTTATACTTAAAAATCTTTTAAAAGAAATTTTTAACGGTTACCAGAAAATATAACTCTTTCTAAAGTACAAATATAATGAATTTTCAAAAAAAAATGGAATGGAAAATTTTGGTAGTTCAAATTCATTAACTTTATTTTTAAATCCAAAAGTATCTGCAGGAGAATATGAATTGCAATGGTTAAAATTATCATATATCAATTGAACTTAGATCTAAAATTCCGACAAAATATGTTAGAGTTTTGTTAGATTAAAGACTTAACATTGGCCGTTCTAAATATGTTAATTTTACCAACCAGCAACGCTTGCGTAGAAAGGGTAATTTCTATTATGACTTATACCAATACTCGCTTACGTAATAAAATTCAATATGAACTTTTAGATTCATTGATTACAATAATAAGTTATAGAATGTTAATAAATGTTGTTTCAGTTCATTTCAGCCTACAGATAAAATGTTAAAAAAGTTTAATTCTAATACAATGTATACTTTTGATATCAATTTAATATAAATAACTAATGCACTAGATTTAAACCGAAATAAATTATCTTTATAATACATAAAATAAGTATGTATGTCTGTATTTTACAATAAAGAACTCAAACAAATTATTTTGGCGATATTTGGCGATTTTTCGTTTAGCTTTTGGCGATGGAGGTAAAAAAAATCTGACAACCCTGGCTGCGGTAACAATCGATGGCACTGCTCAATACCATGCTTTCATACCGCTTGTCGATGGAAGACTCAAATTAAAAAAGTTTTCTGCATCAATGCGATTTCTCGCACTCAATGCGATTTCTTTCCAAAGCCAAAAAAGAAGCCAGCAGCGAAATCAGTAGCTGAATCTAATAACGCCAAGAAAGGATTGACAAAAAAAAAGCAGCTAATAAATGTGACAAATAAGGAGGATAAAAGTATGGATATTTGAAAATTTAAAAACTTCATAAATTAAGTGTAAAAATAGTTATTATATAAATTGATCTATTGTGATTAAGATTAAATTTTACTAAATTATTCATCTTTTTATTATTATTATATATTAAATTAATTATTATTACAATAAATAACAAAATTAAATTATTCAACATTTCCATAGAAAAAAAGTGATTTTTATTCCTGAGGTTAACATATTATGGGTATTACAGTATCGAGGCTATGAAATTTTAGTTGGGTATGTTACATACCATCGGAAAGGCTAATGTGTCTAGTTTCTCTGCGTATGTTTAATTTTTAAGGTTTACACACAAATATGAAAAAAATTAAAATAGTGCAAATTTAAAAACCTTTGTCTTGAGTTACAAAACATTTATTTTGATAGATATCCCACTCGCATCCCACTAAGCGACCAAAAAGGTTTTAAAGGAAAAGACCTAAGCTTTCTTTTGAGAAAAAAAAATTAATAAAAAAGAGTCCATTTTGGAAAAAAAAAGTCAAAAAGGTTTTTGATTTTTCAAAAAAAAGTAAAAAATTGTATGTCTTGAGTTACAAAACATTTTTTTTGATAGATATCCCACTCGCATCCCACTAAGCGACCATATAGGTCGCTTAGGAAAAGACCTAAGCTTTCTTAAAAAAATAAAAAGGTCCCATTTTGAAAAAAAAAGTCAAAAATATTTTTGATTTAAAAAAAAAAAAATCAAAAATATTTTATTAAATTTTTTTTTTCGAAAGATTGCATAAATAGCTATCTAAACTATTTGGGACACATTTTGCTAAGAACAATAGGTAATAAGTTATATGGATAAAAAAAACACCTGTTTGGCCAAAATGTCAAATTCAAATGATGCAATTATGTAGAGAAATGTTTATATATGAAATGTATACTTATAGTTTAAAAAAAAAATTGAACTAAAGTCCATGCAAGGGTGTTAAGCAAAAATTTACTTATATTTTCACGCAATTCAGTGGTATAATTTTCCTAATAATACCATTTACCTTTAACATATTTGAAAAATATAACATTTCAACATCAATAAAAAAAAATTATGGGGAAACCATAAACCGTTAAGAAGATATGCCCAAATATATAAGACTCTAATTATTATTGTATTTTTGATTTTCCATGGAGAAAAAAAATGTAGCCCCACTTTCCCACAAGCTCTTTTTTTAATAAAATGAAAGGTGGGAGTGTCTTGTTTCGATTAAAAAAAAAGAATAGTTTTCGGAACAGGATGAAAACTTAACATTTTTTGTCGAATAATAAACGAAATATCCAAAAAATTCTTATCTATGTATGGGTTTCGTGGGCGGTGGGCGTGACCGATTATATTACAGATTACACTCCCATCAGCAAATTTCCGCAACTAACTTCTGCACTTTTATTATCTTAAGAATAATTAATACGATGAAAAAGAAACCTATGGGGGAATCTTGGGGGAACACAACTAAAACTTTAAGTAAACATAATGAAGTTTTACAAAAAAGTAACAAACATATAGGTTAACTAAAGCATTAATTTCACAAGAATTACAACACAAGTTAGTTTTTATTATTTTCTAAAGATAAAATAAATACCTTTAACTTCAAAATCCATTGAAAATAATTTAATTTTGTAGACTACAGCAATTGCAAGACCGTTTTGAAGTGCACTTTGGCTTTGAATTATTCTTCCAGCGTTTAGCTGCGCTTTGCAAATGAATATTTGCTCATGCTTTCAATTTTATTTTTAAAAAGTCCTGTTAGATTTCCAGTAAAAACCGGTTTGCCATTAAAAGGATTGGATATTTAAGATAAAAATTTTTTGCATTTTGTCTAAATATTTTGTGATCGTTTTATTTATTTTTGGCCTATGGGCGGAATCACTGTGCAATGGCAGGTTTGGCTACATAGCACATAGGTCTGGCGACCCACTTTTTTTGGCCAAAACTAAAATATTCACTTATATACATAAATTCATACAAATGATACAATTAATAACAAAAAACATAAATTTTTTTAAGTTTTTAATAATTTAATTTTTTTTTTGTTTTTTACTTCCACTCTGCCAAATTCTGAGTAAATCACAATTTTTGAAGTGAAAGTATCCTGAAACAAAAATTGATTTCTTAAAAATAAGCAAAAACTAGCAGAAAGTTATGGATGATTCCTAAGCACAAAATATCACTGCAATTTTGTGCGTTTTTGGTTCGTTGAAATCGATTAAAATTATGTATGTTATATACATTATATAATTATGAGTAAATCACAATTTTTGAAGTAAAAGTATCCTGAAACAAAAATTGATTTCTTCAAAATAAGCAAAAACTAGCAGAAAGTTATTGATGATTCGTAAGCACAAAATATCACTGTAATTTTGTGCGTTTTTGGTTGGTTATATACTATTTTTTTTATAAAAAGTTAAAATCACTGATTTTTAGGTTATGAAAGTTTTTTATGTAATTTCTTATTACCATAATTTTTATTGAATATTTCACTATTAAAAATTTAACTACTTACCATTGTCATTAATATCCATAACTAACTGATTTAAAAAGTTTATTTATTTTCGTGTAACATGTGACTCAAAAAAACAAAAAATTACACCTTGTGTTTCAGTTTACCACTGCACTTAAAACATTGAACTTTCTCCCTTCATAGGATAACGGTTAATTGAAGTTTTTAAAAACAAAATATTTTTTTTGTTTATCTGAAGTGTTTGCTACTACATCCTAACAACAAATGTAGGAAAAAGAGTTTTGAGTTTTGGCCAAAAATGTGGTTCGCCAGACCTATGTGCATAGGTTGTTGTTGTAGCAGCGTGAACAATTTTACAATATTTAATCTGGGGGTTCTGCAATATCAAGTCCAAGAAATTGTGCTACTTCTGCTGGATTGGTCCATAAATCTACTGGACCTAGTGAAGTAGGGCTGGCTGGACAGTTGAAAATGTGGAGGGTATCATGAGGACCCTGACCACATGCTGGGCATAAGTTGAGGACGGCACGGTCTATGCGGGACCAGAAGGCATTAAGCCTGTTGCTCTATCCTGATCTTAGTTGTGCCAAAACGACTCTTGATTTCCGCGGCAGAATCTTCTCGGCGTCTGCTATCGGTGGTGGGCGACCTCCAAGTACGAGGACCTTGTTCCTATTTCGCAGTTTATGCGTGATTGCAGTGGCGTGTGCTGAGGAGGTAAAAATACTATCAAAAGTGACACCCAACCATGATGCCTAAGTTGAGCTCACTGGTGCTGTTGATGTAAATAAAACGAAATAGAAAAAAAAACAAAATAATAGTCAGTTCTGCTCGCTTGCAAAAAAAAGGAGTTGATGTCCAACATACGTGGTCATTTAGTAAAGGGAGGAAGGAGTATTTGGCAAAAAACGACTACACCGTATACGTTAATGACGAGTTGACACCGCACAACAGGAAATTATTATGGATGGCCAAAACAAAAACTAAGGAATCTGGTTGGAAATTCGAATGGTACCGAAATGGTCACCTGCTTGCCAAGAAAATTGAAAATTCAACTGCTGTTCTCATATCAAACTCTTGTGATATTGAACTAATTTCCTAAATTAAGTAATTGTTACTGTTATTATCATCATCATCAAATAAAAATTATAAACTTCTATTCAAATAGGTATGAACAATATAATTTCTCAATCAGTTGACAACTTTAGTAAAATAAATGTTGAACATATAAGTTATCCCTTTTCAATAATTTGTCTTAAATATTCGCTCATTGCGTACAAATTTTAATTATTTTTTGGCTTTAATACATGGTATAATAAATCGTATAAAAATTATATCGTACTTGCTGAAACCAATATAAAAGACGAAGGAACTCCCTTTTACAGTATACATGGATATAATTCTATTTTCTTGAACAGAGGATATCGTGGTGGATGAGGTGTAGCAGTATACATCAAAGATAATATTATGTACACTAACATATCGATACCAACAACATTTTTTGAACTAATACAAATAAATATACACACAACCGAACATATTTCTCTCTTTGCCGTTTACCGTCCGTCATCCCTTCATGTAAGTACATTCATAGCAGAGATATAGTAGTGGGTGATATTAACATTGATATTTTAAGCGAAAATCTAAGCGCGACTCATTATCTAGATATGTTATCATCCAACGGCTTACAATGTACGATTAAAGAATGTACAAGAGAAGACATAAATAGAAATTCACGAACATGCATTGACCATCTCTTTGTTAGGTACAAACATTAAGTGTGTTCGCGAACTTTTCAGTAAAAATTATACAGTAACATTAATTTAGAGCGTGAAAATTCTAAAAAAATATCCAAAAAAAAACGCGAACAACAATTTGTAAAAATAAGTTGTATTTTATTATAAATCAATTTAAAACGTTTGTTCTGTGTTATTTTATATATTTCAACTTTAATGATATTTTTTACTGGACAAACAATTTCCATGTTCTCTATCTACGAACTGTCACTTTTAACACTCTCTTGCTCTCTCGTTACAAGTTTTTTAAAAGTAAACGAACGATATCCCGTAACTTCCAGTGATAATTTGTACAAATTATCAAGCACGCGAACACAACTATTTACACACACCAATAACTACGTATCCCAGCGGGAAAAAATTCTAGGTCTTCACTTTGTAGGCCTTCCTAAAGACCTGCTAAACATTCTAAAAGATGCCATACACATTCCACTCTGCCTGCTCTCAGTAGACGTTCTAGAAGGGCTTTGCTTCTCCTTCTAAAAACCTTCACACACCACAGTGGGGCAGAATCGAAATTTTTTGGAAATAAATCAGGCATTTCTAAAATTTGAATTGGGCGTAGCTAAGGAGTATTCGAGTTTAAGTTATTAAAACTCCAGGGGCGGCGCTATGGGGGCTCAAAGTAGGGTACCTTCGACATGTATTTTTAACCCTTTGACGACAATGGGAAACATTTTTTCCATATATTTAATTAGTAATTGAAACGTGTTTTAAATAATTCTTTTTTTTTTAATTAGTCCAGCCAGTGCCGGACGAAAAAATTTTGTGTTCATGGTTGTTTTGGTTAAATTGGCATTCTTCCTTCTAGATTAGGTCTGCTGTGTCCCTCCTTCTTAATCGAGTGTGGCCACGGTTATCTAATATGTTGCGGGCCAGCGGGTTTGGGTGAACTTCAATTTTTTTTAAATATTTTAGTACGTTTTTTGAGATTTCAGTTTTTACAATGGGCACGTTTAGATCTTTGTGTATATTCGCGTTTTTGATATACCAGGGGGTAACTGTGATCATTCTTAGAAACTTGTTTTGGCTTCTTTGGATCTTTTCTACATTTGACGCTGAGGCCGTGCCCCATAACTGTATGCCATAACACCATATCGGTTTTATGATCATGTTATAAAGTAGAAGTTTACAATCTTAACTAAGCGTGGAGTTTCTGCCAATAAGCCAATTAATTTGAATTGATTTCAATTTCATTTGAGTCAACTTTGCATCCATGTAAGGCGACGATCGAGATGTATTCCGAGGTATTTCACTTCCGATTGTTGAATTATTGTTTGGTTATTGATATGAATAGGGGGGCATGATTCTCTACGCAATGTAAATGTAATGTGTGTACATTTTTGCTCGTTGACTTTAATTTTCCATTGTTTTAACCATTTTTCTAATTCAAATATGTGGTTTTGTAAGTAACGAGACGCTTCTTGAGGGTTTTCATGAATGCTTAGAATAGCAGTATCATCAGCAAATGTTGATGTATGAGTGCGATTGTTAGTTAAAATTTTGTTAGTTAGTTTTAAATAATTGACATACATTTTTTTGCTTTAATAATGTAAAATAAAGTAGATTTGTATTATGTAAAATGTTAAAGTTGAAAATATTGAATAAATTAAGTGCCAAATCGTTGACGGGAAAAATTTTCTTGCGCTGAGTGCTTTATTGTTTTCGTTTATTGTATTGCTATTTTATTATTTTTTCTGATTTTGGCGGTTGATACATATTATTTAGTGAGTATAGAAGTGTAAAAAGGTATTAGAATATTTTAAAAGTTAAGAATATACTTTGAAATTGCCAATGAATACCATGGGAAATATTTTTCCCTATGGACCACAAGTGAAATTTTTAGTGTTACTATTACTTTTTAGATGATGAGAAGATGAACTACTTTTGGATGAAGAGGATCAACAATTCATTGAAGTGGATATTGAAAACGATGCAGAGGTGGTGGAAATCGATAATAATCATCAAAAAATTGAAAATAATGTGCCTTTGGATACACGTCAGGACGCTACTATTCCATGAAAGCGCATATGAAGTCGGTCGCATAAACACTTTTTGTGACCGTCGTGATATGTTGACCCCAATGGAGATTTTATTGAATGTTACCAAGTTGAAAATGCTAATAAGTGATAAGTAATACCAGAGCAGGTACGCGGAGTAGCACGGAAGTTCTTTTATTATTGAACACAATGAAATGAAAGCGTTTTTAGGAATGAATTTTGCAATGAGTTTCCATAGAGAACAGAACACACAACTTTTGTGCAAAGTGTATCTCTGCTTCACAAGGAAGATAAACTGTTTTCAGAAGTACCACAACTAATTTAATTTTAAAATTTTTACCGCTTTTATTAATACTAAAGCTTGACCTGTTAAAAACTCATTAAAAATTCAATAAATATTAGCCATTTATTCAAAACCATTAGTATTACTTTTATTACCTTTATGGTCCATAGGGAAAAATATTTCCCATAAAATTCCAAAAAATCTGTTTGTGATATTGAATTTTTTTTTTAATTTTTCTTTATTTTAATCTAAAACCATCTATTAAACCCCATTGAATACTAATATTTGCTCATAGTTTCGTTATGGTCGTGAAAGGGTTAAACACCTGCCATTTTTTTGTTTCACATCCGATTTCAAGAAAAACATGCTTGCGTGTGCTATTTATCTTTTATAATTTCCTAGTTATAGGCATTTCAAAATTGAAATTTTAAAATTTTGCCATACCTTGGTCCGCTTTTTTAAAAATATAGGGCGACTTTTGGACCAAATGGACTCGAAATTTTTTTGTTAGTTAGACAACTAAATTACCAATAACATACAAAAGATTTCAGAGCAATATCGATTACGAATCCAAAAATAACAATTTTATGTTTTTCTATAAAGTTTCTTTACGGATAACATTTTGGTATAAAAAACAAGTCCTATTTTTGGAACATGTCTGCCCTATGCCCTTTAGAAATTTACCTATTTTTTTTATCAAAATATCAAATTTGGGCCACATGTTCTAAAATCCCAAAGCAGGGATCAGAAAACGGAAAGCAGCTTTGGAAACCCTGATATGTTCCCTATTTATCCTTAAAGTATTTTCCCAGCCCCGAAGGAATTGTGGACCCTATAGGCAAAATTGTAAAAATTTTTGGGATTTTTGCTCCAATTTTTAGGAATTGCGGGATTCCCTTTGACCTTTTGACAAGTTTTTATACACCCTGTTATTTAGAATGACAAACTTAAAAAACGCTGAAAATTTCATTGAGTTTCGTTAATAAATAAAGATTTTATTACATATTACATATTCATTGAGTTTCTAAAGTTTCTAAACTAAAATTTATATAAAAATTTTAATAGGATTGCAAATATTAGGAACAATTTGATCCACATTCATTCCGAGCTAAATTTCAAGACAATATCTCAATTAGATTCAAAAATATGCCACGAAAACTTTTGTGTACACAAAATGATTTTTGTACCCTTCAATACCATAGTGTAATCAAACTACAAGTCGCAATTTCAAAGATAAAATTTCATACAAGCTTTTCTATTGCCAATTGGACGAACCATATTGAATTTGAATACGATTGACCTATCTAAAAATAGATAATATCTCATAAATATCTAAGTTATAAAGATATCTAAACCAAATTGAGCACAAATAAGTTTTATATAAGCTAAACTCGCGCCTACCAAATTTTGTGGCGATCGGTCCATAATTAGTCATAGCTCTCATATAAGGTCCACTTCCGAAAATCACTTTAACTAGCACAAATCTCTTAAAAATATTCGTATTCAAATAAAATTCAATACAAATATGTTATATATATACTAAAGTTATGTCACCAAATTTTATAACGATTCGTCCATAATAGTCATAGCTCCCATACAAAGCCCACTTCCGAAAATCATTTTAACGAGCACAAATCTCTAAAAAAAATTTGGTATATTTTAAAAGAAAACTGTTAAAAGAAAATTGTTGTCCCTAAATTATTAAGAATTAATTGATCTTTCAAACTGCATTGTTAGTTTTTTTCATTTTCATAAAATTTTAAAAGTTATAAAGCCTTATTTACAAAATTTATGGAAAAATTACGAAAAATTGTTGTCCCAAAATTATTAAGAATTAATTGATCTTTCAAACTGCATTATTAGTTTTTTTCATTTTCATAAAAATTTTAAAAGTTATAAAGCCTTATTTACAAAATTTATGGAAAAATTACGAAAAATTGTGATGTAGGGCACCTTAGTAAGCCAATTTATTGATAAAACTAAAAATGTTTGCACATAGAAATAATGCATGGACATTTATGTGTGTGAAGATAAATATGCCGAGTTAAATATGTTTCGACGTAAGAGCTTACGTTATTACATATTTGACTCCAAAGTTAAATATGTTATGACGTAACGACATATTTAACTATTACACACATATTTAAATATGTGAACTATTTTTTCAGAAACATTTGGCACAAATTAACAAAATAATATTTTAAAATAATGAAAGAATTATTTCAAATAAAAAGATTTTAATACAAATAATGTAAAATTGTGGAAATTTTTAAAATTTATTTACAATTGAATATAACTGAAAGATTTTTTGGGTATTATGCCATATGCTTCTTTGTCACTCATATTGATCATATAAAAAATGAAGGCAATGAACCACTCTATCAGACAATAAAATCCATTTGTCTGAATTGTATTTGTGAAAATTTGAAAATTCCACTTTGAAAATTTTAGAGTTCTTTGAGTGATTATGTGAAATATGGCCAAACTATTCCATCGCATGGAATCCCACAATATGGAAAATGGAGGCAAGGGGCAAGGCTATCTGTACAAATAAGGGAGAATGCTGAATTGTATTTGTGAAAATTTTAAAATTTTTTTGAATTTCCACTTTGAAAATTTTAGAGTTCTTTGAGGGATTTTGTGAAATATGGCCAAACTATTCCATCGCATGGAATCCCACTATATGGAAAATGGAGGCAAGGGACAAGGCTATCTGTACGTATAAGAATGCTGAATTGTATTTCTTGTAAGTTATAACTTACAAGAAATTAATATTATTCTCAGGTATTTTTGTAACAATTCTAAAACGGTAGGTTTTTTTTGGAATATTGCGCCCTCCCTGAGAAATCACTGGGTATACCGTATACCACGTAACACTTTTGGAAAAAAGTCCACCCATCGTAGCGCCCTTCTTGAGAAACAACTGTATATACCCTATATAGTTTTGACATCTACTCCCTCCCAGCTTTAACCCACCATGTCCAACCCACATTCAATTCTGTCCTAAATGGCCCCTATAACACTTTGAACATAAATGTGAAAATAATTTTGTAACAAATTCCACCCCTCGTAGCGCCCTCCCTGAGAAACAACTGGATATACCGTATATAGTTTTGACATCTACTCCACCCCAGCTTTCACCCACCATATCCAAACCCCATTCAGGTCTGTAATATACCACTTTGAACATACATAGCATCCCTGGCGTCACGGGTCAAATACTATATTTTACTAGCAGCAAAATTGTTAAATTATGTATGTAATTTTAACCATTTTTGCAAAACTGAATTATAATGCCGGTGATATCGGCATTGAAACTGGTATGATACAGGTATTGATACCGGTATTAGGGTTAACGGTATATGAATAGTTTTAAATTAATGTCTATCTGTTGTAGTTTTAAAATACTTAAAAAAATGGCCCTTAAGTCAAGGATATCTCAAAAATGCTTTACTTCTTCCAATAAAATTATCTTATAATGTCGCCAACAAAACATAAAAAAATGAAATGGGGCCATGTCGTCATCTAAGACAAATTTACATTTAGTAAAATAATCGGCTGCATTTTAATATAAATATTGAAATTAATAATTTGCTTTTGTTGATGACAATATAATCTAATTGTAGAAAACAGAAGATATGTAGGTACCTTTTTATATCCTTGATTAAGGGACTATTTTATAAGTACTTATACTTATTTTGAAACATACATATTTCTTGAGTATTATTAAAGTACATTCCATATCCATTCACTTAATCAAAACGGATAACTAGTGTAGAAAATGCAAAATATTGAAATTATGCCATTAAGAAAAATTCAGATAAAAATTAACTTTTTACCTCGATAAAATCTAAACCGTAAAGAATTTTAAAAATTTGTTCTATTTTTTTAAAAATTACCCGTAAATGAGTTCTTGTTAAATTGTTTATTTTTAGCTTTGTTCCAAAAACATCTTTAAGAATTAAATTATATTATTTTTTTGTATTTTTTATAAAATATTAAATGAATTCTTTTTTCTATTCGTTATTTTTAGTTTTGTTTTAAAAACTTCTTTAAAAACTGAATTATATTAATTTTATGTATTTTTTTATAAAAAATTAAATAAATTTATAAAACGTATCGTTTTAAAATTATTTATATTTATTTCAATCGTTTTCGTATTCTGTTTGTTACTTAATGGTTATATACATGCAGTATACAATTGGTCAATTCACAAGGTCTCTTATCATGTCATATTGTCATAATGTTCTAATATTTCACAATGGTTTAAAATTGTTATTGTTGCTATTCAAACAAAAAAATGTAGTACACTATTACTACTCTGTAAGCTATGTTTATTGTGCTGTCGTAACCAACCAGCAGAGACCTGCGCCGAACCCCTACTAGCCGCATACGCCGAGCCGTCGAGTCGCTGATAATATTCGGGAGCCGACACCAAGAATCGCAGTCATTTTTCCAAGCCTCCGTGTTCGACACAGGTCGCTGATAATCAGCTGTTTTTGTTTACAATTATTTTTTGAACAAAATTTTTATTTGTTTTCGTAAAAGTGGTTGCAGAATAATATTTAATGGACGCTATAGAAAATAATTATTATTTTAGTTTTCTCACTTGGCATTGTAACAGAAAATTATTGTAATTGTTTTATTTTGTATCGGTCTTTTATATCAGCTGATTTAGAATTGAAATAGCACACTTAGTTATGAGGGGTTGTTCACAACAGTCGTATTTTTGCATGTTATTATTTTAGTACTTCTGAAATTAGGACACCTTGTGAATTAGCTTAATAAGTTATTTGTTGTACAACCAGTGTTGCCACAAACTCCAAATATTTGTAACCAAGTTTGAATAAAAAAATAACCAAAATGCTAAAAAAAAGTAACCAAAAAAAATTTATTGAAAACGTCATGTTTTTAACTTTTTTTAAAATATGAACAGAAGTATGAAACTTTATTTTTTTAATAAATTTTACACAGGTTTTTATATTTCAAGATTTCAACATTTAGGCCGGGTAACTTATCAAAATTTTAAACATAGTCAATGTTTAAATATATTTTTTCCATACAAAAAAAATATATAAACATTAATTATGTTTAAAATTTTGATAAGTTACCCGGTGTATAAATTTTAAGAAAATATACTTTTTTCTAAATTTATTAATAAGAAGTAGACTTCTTTTTCTGAATGTTTGTAAGACACTGATTTGTTTATTAAAATTAAAACCTTAGGAACTAAATTTACAAATCTTAAAACTAATCTAGAATACATATGGGACAATAAGGGTTGTTTTACACAACTGTTAAAGACCAACGCACATGCGTATGTCTTATCATAAAAATACATTATTTATACCCAAGATAAAAATACATGTGTGAACTGATAAGGGTTTCTTATTTATTTTACCCAACGCACACTTAATTTTTATAATCTTCTAAATTTCAAAACTAAATACTTACAAATAAGGAAAAATACAAACATCATTAATGCAGATGTTGGTATTTCTGATTGTGCGTTTTTAGTTTTAAAATTTAGAAGATTATAAAAATTAAGTGTGCGTTGGGTAAAATAAATAAGAAACCCTTATCAGTTCACACATGTATTTTTATCTTGGGTATAAATAATGTATTTTTATGATAAGACATACGCATGTGCGTTGGTCTTTAACAGTTGTGTAAAACAACCCTTATTGTCCCATATGTATTCTAGATTAGTTTTAAGATTTGTAAATTTAGTTCCTAAGGTTTTAATTTTAATAAACAAATCAGTGTCTTACAAACATTCAGAAAAAGAAGTCTACTTCTTATTAATAAATTTAGAAAAAAGTATATTTTCTTAAAATTTATGCATGGTCCTTCGATAAAAAGATTGAACTACAATAAAAAAAAATAAAAAAATATAATAAAAATATTTTTTTACGAATTTATTTGGAAAAAATATTAAAAATTTAAAATAAGCGTTTATCTTGGCTTAAACAAAGATAAGATTTAAAAAATAATAAATCACAAAAAAAAAAAAAAAAAAAAAATGGCAGCAATTCCTAAAATTTTGGAACGCCAAAAAGTTATTGGTGACGAGATAGTATGTATACATACAAAATTGGACGATCGACCAATGCGTTCACCAAAACTAAACGAATTTAAAAAACGTGTTTTAAAATTCAAAGAAGAATTTAAAACCAACCATGAAGTATTATTAAAACATGGAAATAAATCCGAAGATTACTTCGAACAAAATTATTATGGATACATAAACATAATCATAAATGAAATAGAGGAAACCATCACAAAAGAAGAAAATAAAATTGAAAAAGCGGCTGAAACATCGTCAATAAATGAAGACACAAAAATAATAGAAATACCTTATTTGACAGATGATGCGCAGAAGCACTCAATTAACGAAGAAATTTCTAAGATGGCAAATTCACTCAAAGAATTTTGCGATGAGCTGATCGCAAATATAGAATCTTTTTCTATAACCAGTCTGCCAATAAAACAAAGACAGTTAGAGACTAGATATCAGCGCATGCTGAAAAGATTTGAAAAAATCGCTGAGGCAAGGAACATAAATGAATTATTGACAGAAACCGAGGACTGCTATTACAATGCTCTCATAGTAATTAATAATAAACAAGGAGAAGGTGAAAGCAGTCCTAAATCTGCTAAAAACACAGATTTTTCTAGTTCCGCGAACCTCTCAAAAATAAAAATTCCCGAATTTGAAGGAAATATAAACGAGTGGGCATCATTCTACGACTTGTTTAAAAGTTTAATACATGATTGCAAGCAGCTTTCTGATGTAGAAAAGATGTACAGACTAACAACAGCACTTAAAGGCGAAGCAAAGAGGTTGGTTCAACATTTAAATATAACGGCAAATAATTATGAAGCAGCGCTAGAGATCCTGAAACAAAGGTACGAAAATCGAAGGTTGCTGTTTACTAATCAAGTTGACATATTGCTGGATCAACCTATAGTGGATAGTGAGTCATCGTCCAGTCTAAAGCAACTTTTAGATACAACAAATAGTTGCATTTACGTACTGAAGGGGATGAACTTAAAATTAGAGGATGCTGAACCATTCATAGCACGCATCATAATTAGAAAATTGGATAAAGATGGACTGCGGCGTTATGAACAAAATGTGAAGAAATCAAAAGAAATTCAAAGCCTGGATGATGTTATCGAGTTTCTGGAACAACAGGTGCAAGTTCTAGAAGCAGTTTCAAAGGGGCAAATAAAAAATTATTTTAAAAGAAAACCAAGTGAAATGAGCAAAACATCAAATTCATTTCACACAATACAAAAATCATGCCTTCACTGCAACCTAAACAACCACTCCACACCGGAGTGCAGAAAGTTTTTGGCTTTGTCTACGGCTGAAAAACGAAAATTAGTTTATAACAACAAATGGTGCTTCAACTGCATTGAACATAAAAGCAACAAATGGTGCTCTAGCTAAATAAAATGCTGTCATTGTGGAAAAGGCCATCATAAAATTCTTCACCTTAGTGAAGAAAATAAAGAGAAATCACAAACATCATCTATGACCACGAAAGGGTCTAATACAACGTCAGTACTTCTAGCAACAGCACAAGTTAAAGTACAAGCAGCGAACGGGGAACAGTTGATGTTAAGGGCGCTAATTGACCAAGGTTCGCAGATAACAACGTTGTCGGAAGAGGCATCTCAACTTTTGCGTCTACCTAAAACAAAGTGCAAAACGGAAATCCATGGACTTGGAGGTGCAGTGGTCGGGGTCTCAAGCTCAAAGACAAAATTAGTCTTAAGGCCAAGATTTTTAAACAACAACTTGGTGGAAACGGAAGCGTTAATATTGCCTCATTTAACAGGAGCTCAACCGAGTCATTCATTTGAAAATGACATAGAGGAATTGAAAAACTTTATTCTTGCAGATCCCTCCTTTAATCAATCTGATAGGATAGATATAGTAATTGGAGGTGATATAATTCCACACATTATAAAGGAAGGTGTTCATAAAAAAAGGGGCGTTTTGGCCCAATCAACAATTTTTGGATGGATACTTTCTGGGGTTATCAATAAAAAGACAAAACCTGAAAAAGTCGTGTCAGCTACTACCATCAACCTAGAACGTTTTTGGGAAATCGAAGAGGTGTCATTAGACTTCGATAACCATGAAGAAGATGAGTTTTGTCAGGAACTTTTCAAAACTACAACCAAAATTGATGACTCCAATCGGATTGTGGTTAATCTACCGATTAAAAAAGATGACAACGAACTTGGTGAGTCAAAAAAGCAGGCAGTAGCTAGAATGCTCTCCATGGAGAAAAAATTTAATTCAAACCCTAAACTGAAAGAACAATACATATGTTTTATGGAAGAGTATGAACATTTGGGTCACATGAAATTAACAACTAACAACAGTGGAAAATATTATCTTCCTCATCAAGCTTCGAGAAAACAGCTTAACCACAAAATTAAGGGTGGTATTCGATGCATCAGCGAAAACAACAAATGGTAAAAGCCTCAATGATGTGATGTATACTGGACCAAGGCTGCAAAAAGACATATTTGATATTATTTTAAAATGGCGGCTGAGAGTTGCAAGTGAGAGTTGCAGAAAAAGATCAAAAATATCAACACATATTATGGCGAAAAAATAAGAACGAGTTGATAAAGGAATACAAGTTAACAACAATTACGTACGGAACATCCTCAGCTCCATTTCTTGCAGTGAGGGCGTTATTTCATATTGCAGACACCTGCACAATTCCAGAAATTAAAAATATTATTAAAGAAGATTTTTACATGGATGATCTCATGACAGGAGCCGACACTATTAAGCAATGCAAATATATTCAGCATAGTGTTTTAAATCATCTTGCAAGTTATGGTTTTAATTTGAGAAAATGGCTGTCAAATGAAAAACAAATTACTGAAAACGTATGCAGTTCCATAATGATTCAAATAAAAGATGATGAATCAATAAAGACTTTGGGGTTGCAGTGGGATCCAGTTATGGACAATTTTAAATTTGGAATCAACTTTTCAAACAACGATAAAATTACAAAAAGACATGTTTTATCAGAAGTGGCTAAGATTTTCGATCCTCTAGGGTGGTTGTCACCAGTTACCGTTATTGCAAAACTGTTTATACAAAAATTGTGGTTGTTGCAGAATAAATGGGACGAAGTCATACTCGATGAGCTAAATAACGAATGGCAAGTGTTCAGAAATAATATATCCTGTCTACAAGAAATTCGTGTGCCAAGATGGGTGCAGTTAACAGCTACATCTAGATTTGAGCTGCATGGTTTTGCTGATGCATCAGAAAAAGCATATGCAGCTGTAATATATATAAAAAAAGAAAACGAGGTGACGCTACTTACCGCCAAAACAAAAGTAAATCCTATAAAAAATAGGAAGACTTTGCCGAAATTGGAACTATGTGCTGCACATCTATTAGCAAAACTACTACAAAAGGTATCTAATATTATTAAATGCCAACATACGATATATGCTTGGAGTGACTCAACAATAACGCTAGCGTGGGTCAGAAATAAAACAAACAAAGATAAGTTCGTCCGAAATCGAGTAGCAGAGATAAACAACATTATACCTAATGCGATATGGAATCACGTAAGCAGTAAAGATAATCCAGCGGATGTTGCATCACGTGGTATTTGTGCTTCACAATTTAAAGCACATTCTTTATGGTGGAATGGCCCTCAATGGTTAAATAAATCATCAGAGTATTGGCCTTGCAAAGAAGAAAATACTGAAATGGTGGTAGCTGCAGTCACAAGAATAAGGAGTTCTACCTTGCCAATGGAGTTGATCAACAAGTATTCAAGTTATACAAGACTTCAAAGAGTGGTGGCATACATCTTAAGATTCATCAATAAGCTGAAAAAGAAGCCACATGATTCTCAATATTTATCTGTAGGCGAATTAAAAGCAGCAGATACAATTATAGTAAGATGTCACCAGGAAAATGAATTTTATAGTGAGATATCAGATCTAAAGAGAAATGGAGTAGTTAATAAATCCTCCAAAATAGCGAATTTATTTCCATTCATAGACAATGATGGTTTACTGCGTGTTGGTGGTAGACTACAAAATTCGAATTTACCATATAATCAGCAACATCCAGTTATATTGATGAAATCACCCTTGGCATCTACAATAGTAAAAAAGGTGCATATTCTTACGATGCATGGTGGAAATCGTATAGTTGAAGCCACTCTAAGGCGAAATTATTGGATTATTAATATGAAAAATATCATTAAGAAATTTATTAGAAGCTGTCCAACTTGCGGGGGTCCAACTGATGGGGAATCTTCCTGAAGCAAGAGTTACTATCTCAGCTCCATTTAAACATGTCGGTGTAGACTATGCTGGGCCTATTCAGATGAAATATTCTAAAGGCAGAGGACAGAGGTCGTATAAAGGCTATATAGCTGTATTTGTATGTATGACCACAAAGGCTATTCATCTTGAAGCAGTAAGCGACCTCACTTCAGAGGCGTTTCTGGCTGCATTAAAAAGATTTTTTTCAAGAAGAGGTGTGAGTTCTGACATTTATTCTGACAATGGAACTAATTTCATTGGAGCAAATAGAAAACTTGACAAGGACTTTAAATCAGCAGTTCTAAATAATAAGACAGTAATACCAATACTAGCATCACAAAAAATTCGTTGGCATTTTATTCCCCCGGCAGCTCCTCACTTTGGAGGAATTTGGGAAGCTGGAGTCAAGTCAGTAAAGTTTCACTTAAAACGAACCATAGGGGAATCAAAATTAACCTATGAGGAAATGAGTACTTTGCTGTCTCAAATCGAAGCAGTATTAAATTCCAGACCTCTGGTTGGATTACACGATGATGAAGTAGATCGTATTGATGTATTGACTCCTGCACATTTTCTTATTGGAAGACCACTAACTGATTGTCCTGAGCACATTGAAGAATCTAATATAAGCTCACTAAAAAAAATGTATACATGTGTATGTTCAATTAGTTTGAACACCCGGCCTAAATGTTGAAATCTTGAAATATAAAAACCTGTGTAAAATGTATTAAAAAAAATAAAGTTTCATACTATATTCTTAATATTAAAATATTCTGAAAAATCGACAGAATTAATTTTTAATTAAATATTTTAAAAATATTTTTTTTATTTTACACAATTATTTTTACTGTATGTAAATCTAAAATTTTTTTTAAAATGTACTTTATTTTGTCTAACTCTACATGAAATACCTGACTTAAATATATCGTTTCAAATAGTGGCATATATTTTCAAATATTACACTTTTTCTGTGTTTTTGCTGAACATTTTTCATTTTACTTATCTTATTTGCGTTACAATAGCAAAGGTTGAACCTAGCTAAATATTAAAAATAAACATTCTTGTTTAGAATTTTCGGAATACAACATTTTATTTATCCTCAATAAAGCTAAAAAGAAACATCCATCAGAATTATTATACTAAAACGAATTATATGTTTACGTAGACCAGTTTAATGGTAAAAATTTCATATTCAATGCTTTATTACCCAAAATTTAGAAGAAAAACTCCAAAAAATAGGGTATGTAATGTGAATATAAAATCAAAAAATCGATATTTCTGAAAAAAAACAAGTGTAACATACCACTGCACATAGGTCTCCAAGACCCATTTTTTTGGCCAAAACTCAAAACTTTTTTTCCTATATTTGTTGTTGGAATATTGTAGCAAACACTTCAGATAAACAAAAAAAATAATTTGTTTTTGCAAACTTCAATCAACCGTTATTCTATGAAGTGAGAAAGTTCAATGTTTTAAGTGCAGAGGTGAACTGAAACACGTGGTGTAATTTTTTGTTTTCTTTGAGTCACATGTTACACGAAAATAAAATAAACTTTTTAAATCAGTTAGTTATGGATATTAATGACTATGGTAAGTATTTAAATTTTTAATAGTGAAATATTCAATAAAAATTGTGGTAATAAGAAATTACATTAAAAACCTAAAAATCAGTGATTTTAACTTTTTATAAAAAAAATAGTATATAACTTACATAATTTCAACCGATTTCAACGAACCAAAAACGCACAAAATTACAGTGATATTTTGTGCTTACGAATCATAAATAACTTTCTGCTAGTTTTTGCTTATTTTGAAGAAATCAATTTTTGTTTCAGGAAACTTTTGCATCAAAAATTATGATTTACTCATAATTATATATTGTATATAACTTACATAATTTCAACCGATTTCAAGGATCCAAAAACGCACAAAATTACAGTGATATTTTGTGCTTACGAATCATCAATAACTTTCTGCTAGTTTTTGCTTATTTTGAAGAAATAAATTTTTGTTTCAGGAAACTTTTGCTTCAAAAATTATGATTTACTCAGAGCTTAGCAGAGTGGAAGTCAAAAACAAGAAAAAAATTAAATTATTAAAAATTTAATAAAATTTCTTTTTTTTTGTTATTAATTGTATCTTTTGTTTGAATTCATGTATATAAGTGAATATTTTAGTTTTGGTCAAAAAAAGTGGTTCGCCAGACCTATGTGCACTGTGAGTTCATCAACTCTTACAAAATTTAGTTGAAATTTCCGGCATCAAAATGTCTGTTCCGCTGGTGTAATTAAACCAATATTGGGAACTCATTTACATACATCCCTATATCACAAAAATCACAAATCTTTTGGCTTCAATTGCCAATCACGATAGATATAATTTGTTTAACTCTCATGTAAAACTATACACCTACAACAAGGATTAACACAAATCGATGTCGAAACATTTTTTTTAGAGTACACCACCAGTCTTAATTATACGATCTCTTTAGGATCGTATATTAAACATTGAAAAATCTGTCTATAACAAAATGTTTTGAAAAAAGTAACCAACATGAAAAATAAATATACATCTACACATCAGGAAAAAAATAACCAATTTTGGTCATAAATAACCAAAACGGCAGCACTGTGTACAACATCAATCCAGTGATGTTAACTTTTTAATTTCGATTACCGTACAGCCCTAAAAAAATTACCGTTTTTTAGGTAAAATTACCGTATCCAAAGTTTACTACAAAAATAATAATATTTTCTTATTGAAACAGGTTTATTTTTATAATTCAATATATCGAGGGCCTATATTCAAAACTCTCTATCTTAAAAAACAACTTTTCAGGAAAGCCTAAAAACTGTTTTTTGTCGCGTATTACTTGAGTTATTAAAATTCGGTATGCTAGAGGGTTTTTCTTCTCAAAATATTCAATGTGTATATAAAAATGAAAAGATAGAGGATTTTGCATTTTAATAGAATTAAATTATTTTGATTTCATTTATGCCATCTGTCAGTTTTTAACGTGATTTATTTAAGATAACGGCTAATAATACAACATAAGATAAAAAATAAAAAAACTTTAAAAGTAGACACTTTTTAAGCAAACTCCAACTTTAACCATTTATTTTTATGCCATGGAAATTATATTTTCCAAAAACAAAATGGTAAAATATTTTCATGGTAATTCATTTTTTTAAATGATTGAAAAATGTAAAATTCATGTTCAGCATTAAAAAATTAGTAGGAAAACATGAATTGCAAGAAGAAATTATTCCAAAAAATATTTGAAAATTATTTGAAAAGATAGAGGCTTTTGCATTCGGAAAAAATAATTGTATAACATAGAGAAATAACAAAAATGCAAATAAAACAGCAAAAGACAATAGGTTGTAAGGAATTCACACCATAGATGAGGGCTGTTTTACTGAACATTTTACTATCAAAAAGTAATTTTCGTGAATATCGAAGATAGTGGGTTTTGAATATAGGACCATGTTTGTAAAACAGCAGAATGCCATTTTTATCAACATCATTTATTTACCTTATAATATAAATTCCGTATCTATTTATTTAAATTCATCCATTTTTTTTTTTTTTTTTTCAGTATCTTTTTCTTTATTGAATCTTTCTTTTTAGAAATTTACAAATAAGTATTCAAATCTTAACCTAAACTAAAACTAAAGTTGTTATTGCCGCTGCAATATCCAACATGAGTGCTCGATGATTATCTGGCCAGATCCAGTGTTTCCAATCGCCTCAGTCGTCTATGACCCTCAAATGACAGCAACTCCCTGGCGAGGGGGTTTGGATGATCCATTAGTTTTGAAATGTATTTTAGACTGGAGAGTTTGATCTCCTCGCGTATTATGGGGACATTGAGATCCCTATGGATATTACTATTGCGAATGTACCATGGGGCACCTGTTATTGTCCTTAACAGTGCTGACTGCTTTCTTTGCAATTTTTCAACGTTAGATGAGGAGGCTGTTCCCCATAGCTGAATGCCGTATAGCCATATCGGTTTTATAATTGTTTTGTACAAAAGCACTTTGTATTCCAAGTCTAGAGCAGACCGTGGGCCAATTAACCAGTACAGTTGGACTGACTTTAATTTTATTTGCGTAACCTTGGCTTCAATATGGTGGGACCATATTAAACGGCGATCAAGATGGATACCGAGATATCGCACATGGCTCTGTTCTGGGATTTTGATATTATTTATCTGTATGGAAGGGCAACTTTCTCGTCTTAAAGTAAATGTAACGTGAATACATTTTGTTGCATTGACCTTAATTTTCCATTTGTCCAGCCATTTTTCCAAATCGCCGATGTGAGACTGGAGTTGTTCAGAAGCTATTACGGGATTTTCATGTGTACTTAAAAAAGCGGTATCATCCGCAAATGTAGATGTGTGAGTCAGTGCGCTCGTGGGCATATCTGCAGTATATAAAATATATAGGAACGGCCCTAGAATACTTCCCTGTGGTACACCAGCGGATATTTTTCGACGTGTTGAGATCACATCCTTTGATCTGATTTGGAAAGATCTTTCTTGTATGTAATTTTTAAGCAGTTTATGTACGTTCGCAGGTAGTAATCTAGTAATTTTGTGTATTAGTCCATCGTGCCAGACTTTATCGAAGGCTTGAGATATGTCAATAAATAATGCGGAACAATACTGCTTGCTCTCGAAGGTTTTCCGAATAAGTGTAGTTATCCGATGTACCTGTTCGATAGTACTATGTTTCCTTCTGAAACCAAATTGATGGTCAGGAATAATGCAATTTTCGTCAAGGTGCACTATAAGTCTCTCAAGTAACAACTTTTCAAAAAGTTTTGAGAATATTGACAATAGGCTAATGGGACGGTATGATGTCACTTGAGTGACATCTTTTCCCGGTTTCGGTATCATAACTATATCAGATATTTTCCATGAGGATGGGAAATATCCAATACGTAGTATTGAGTTAAATATGAACAAAATAATTCTCAGTGCTGAGTTGGGCAGATTACTTATCATCGTGGTAGTAATTTTATCTATACCAGGTGATTTTCCAGCCTTAAGACCTTTGACCGTCGTCCTCACGGCAGAGAACCGGAATTTTAGTGGGGCTGGCACCACATTATTTATGACATTATCTCTAATATATGAATTTGTATCATTTGGGGTAAATACATTCTCCAAGTGATTGGCAAATGCTTCGATTTTTTCTGAAAAAAAATACATCCATTTCAACATGCAAAACTAAAGGAATTATAGAAATATTGGTATCGAACAATTGGGGATTTATTACGATCAGTTTTTAATACTAATTTGTATGTTGAAATATCCATACTTGAAAGACTTGCGATTACTTTACCGCGTAGATATATTTTGTCTAGTGGTAGTTGGTTATCATCATCCTCAAAGTTTTATGATTATTTTAATGAGAAATATGTACATTATATGTAGACACATTGTGGAAATATAACGTTTAGGATATAATTTTTAAAATTTAAACTTTTTAAAATTACCGTACAAATGTAGAAATTACCTGCCTACCGTACGGAGGTCTAAATTACCGTACAATACGGTAATTACCGTAGGTTAACATCACTGCATCAATCATTTGTTTGGCTAAATTATAGAAAAACAAATATGTTACTCCTATTCTCTTTATACTCACTCACACCAACTATGTTTGAGAAAATGACAATACCACCTTGTACCATAACTACTCAACTACTCATCAATACGCACACACAGCAGTAGATACTGCGAAACTTGTGTGGACTGTGCTGCACAGTGTTACCATATGTCAAGTTTTCCATTTTTTTGCAAGGTTTTTGAGATGCAAAAAGTTTTATTTTTTTAAAAAAAGTTTTTTGAAAATTGTAAATTTATGATATCAATAAGTTTAACCGTTAATTTCAAAATGATAGTCCCCAAATTCATTTACTAAATGGGGAGATTGATTTGAAAATATTCAAAATGTCTCCAGCACTAAATTCACATAAATTATCTCAGTCTGATTACACATATGTACGAATTGGGTTTTGTAATTTTTGTATGTACTTAAAAAAAGTTTTTTTGTTGAAAAAAAAGTTAATTTTTTTGAAATAAAAAGTTTTCTTCAAAAAATATATGGCAACACTGACTGTGCACGTCTTTAATATACACTGAGGATGATTACAGAAAAGTCTCTCAATATCTAAACAATAACAAGAAAAATGTGTACACCCACCTATCATCTGAAAAGCAGTAAAGGCTTGATAGTGGTAATTAAAGGTATAGAGTCCAGTGTAGAGCCTAACGAAATCAAGGAGGCCTTGGAAGAAATAGGCTATAGTATACGAATTGTGGTCAATATCTTCAATAGAGATAAAATTCCCCAAGCACTATTTAGAGTTGAGTTGGAGCCTGATGACAGAAAATTAAAAGGTAAAGAAATTCACCCAATATACTCCCTACGGTATTTGTTGAATCGCAGGGTAACAGTTGAGGAACCTATCAAACGTAATAATTCTGTACAATGCGGAAATTGTCAGGAATTTGGGCACAAAGAACTATTGCACTTTGCATACTTCAACTGAATGTGATATTATAAAGAATAGTCTCATTAGAAAATGCGGAAACTGTGGCGGCGATCATTCTGCTAACTATCGCGGGTACCCAGTTTACAAAGTATTGTTAAAAAGATTAAGAGATAGAAAAAAGGGGTTAAGAGGCGAAATAGTTGAACCAGTAAATATGAACTGCAGTTAATATCCGCCAATTTCTGGAGTTCCTACTCCAAATAAAAATAATAAAGAGGTTCCAGTTCAGTCTGGAACCGCCTTCTATGCAAGTATTTTAAATCTGATATTAAACAACTTAGTGTCATAACCTCACTTAATCAAAACATGTCTAATTTCATGACATCCATGCAAAATACCATACAAGAGCTTTTGAGAGCCCAGAACCAAACGATACAAATATTCTTAACAAGAAAATGAGTATTTTAAAAATTTGTTTCTGGAACGCAAATGGCTTCAACCAGCACAAAGCTGAGGTGTTACATTTTATCAATGAAAACAATATAGATGTTTTGTTAATCTCGGAGACTCACTCACGGAGACTACAACATTTTTTGAAATGTTGAAACTGTACCCGCTGAAAACTTTCGTAATGATCTAAAATACCACCAACATTTTTTTTAGCTTGTTTTACGAAGGGCAACCCGTGCCGACTTTCGATTTAGTTTTGAGATGCATTTACAAGGGGAAAAAATGCATTTTTTTTAATTTTTTTTTTAATTTTTCCCATTAAATAATTACTTTTGCAATGTAATTTTCGTTCTAATATGATATAAAAGACAAAAATTGGTTAAAAAATGTTAAAGTTATTAAAAAATCACCAGGCCATTAACGTGTATCAGGAAATGTAGGAACAAAATTATCATATTTTGAGAAATATTAAAACAAAAGTTTATTCTTACTTAAAATATATCCATATTTACTTGTATATGAGTTTTTATCTTCATAGGATACAGTTAACCTAGTCGCAGGTATAACAAAAAAAATATTTTTTTTAACGGCAGTTTCAAACTCCAATTTAAAATTTTTAAAAATTTTGTTAAACAAATTTCAGAATTTTTTGATCATCACATGGGGATTTATTTAAAACATAATAGGGAATAAAAGCGTGAAAAAAAGTATGTCAATACCTCCTATAGTTTTTCCATATCTGCGATATAAGTTTTTCGATTTTCGAGAAAAACTAATTTTTTGGCCATATTTTGGCGAATGAGCCCAATTTCCTTACTGTTATTAATTTTAACATTTCAAAAAATTTAATTCTAAGGGACACATATTGGGGTTCCAGATTAATGAATCCCAAAGGCAGACAGCTGTACAAGACTCTGGTTGATCGAAAAAATTGCTTAGATTTTATATCACCTGGTCAGCCCACTTATTGGCCTTCTGATCCTAGAAAAATACCTGATCTAATAGATTTTGCCATATAAAGTCAAGACTGATTGGTTGAAATATAAAAAATACATCAGCAACCATAGCCACACTGAATATAACATACAGTGCACAGTGGGGCAGAATCGAAATTTTTTGGAAATAAATCTGGCATTTCTAAAAGGATGATCCGATCGGTATAAAATTTTACGTGGGCGTATCCAAGGAGCATTCAAGTTTAAGTTATTAAAATGGGCCATACAAATGGTCCAGGGGCGTCGATATGGGGCTCAAAGTAGGGTACCTTCGACATGTACAATTTTTAAACACGTGCCATTTTTTTGTTTCCCATCCGATTTCAAAGATTTTAATATATTTGAAAAGTGCTCGGTCTTCAAAAAACATGCTTGCGTGTGCTATTTATCTCTTCTAATTTTCGAGTTATAGGCATTTGGACTCGATTTTTTTTTAGTTAGACAACTAAATTAGTAATAATATACAAAAGATTTGAGGTCAATATCTATTATGGATCCAAAAATAAACGATTTTCAATTTAAATATTAAAAAATAGTAGAATTTTGCTGTTTTTTGAGCGAAAAGGTGACTTAACTCTTTTTTTTATTAAAAAAAAGTTTCTTTAAGAACATATTACAATTTTATGTTTTTCTGTAAGGTATCTTTACGGAGAACATTTCGGTATATGACCTATTTTTTTTATCAAAAATTCAACTTTGTTATGTTCTAAAATCCCAAAGCTGGGATCAGAAAACAAAAAGCAGCTTTGGAAACCTTGATGTGTTCCCTATTTATCGCCAAAGTATTTTCCCAGCCCCGAAGGAAATGTGGACCCAATGGGCAAAATTGTAAAAAATAAAATTTTTGGGATTTTCGCTCCAATTTTTAGGAATTGCGCGATGCCTTTGACCATTTTACAAGTTTTTTTACACCTTGTTATTTAGAATGACAGACATAAAAAACGTTAAAAATTTAATTGAGTTTCGTTAGGTTAGGTTAGGTTAAAACTAAAATTTATATCAAAATTTTAATAGGTTTGCAAATATTAGGAACAATTTGATCCACATTTATTCCGAGCTATATTGTGTTGTTTAGATAACTTAATTTTTGCTCTTACAAAAAAAATTTCAAGTCAATATCTCAATTAGATTCAAAAATATGCCACTTTAAAATTAAGTCTATCAAAAATATTGCTCTTTTTCATACTAAATTTTTTTTATAAATTTTCTTAATATTTTATTCAACACAAGTCATTGGTTCTGACTCAGTCACATTAAGAAAATTTATACCAGGGACGGAATATAACTGTTATTTTTTTATTTCAGATAAAAAGGTTACGAGGAAATTCCTTTTATTTAGTATTGGGAATTTTTAACCATTATCATTGCATATATATTATTTTGGTTATCGTAACCAATTAAAGTAAGAAATATTTTTTTTTGGTTATAAGTAACCATTATATCAACCAAAAACATTTTTTGGTTAGAAATAACCATTACAAAAAAAAATTTTTTTTTTTACTCGCTGGGCTATTCTGTAGGTTCACTGAAAATTTCATCAAAATCGGTCTAGCCGGTTTTGAGTTCATTCCGTACATACATACAAACATACATTTTTATATATATAGATAAATAAATTTGGTTGTAATGGTTATTTCTAACCAAAAAAACTTTTTGGTTGATATAATGGTTACTTATAACCAAAAAAAATATTTCTTACTTTAATTGGTTACGATAACCAAAATAAAATATATCTTATAAAAATGGTTAATTATAACCATTTTATAAATTCATCAATATAAATGGTTAAAAATGATTTTTTTGTCGTTTATCTTATAATTGTTACGTCCCTGATTTATACACATTTTTTAGTATGAAAAAGTGCAATATTTTTGATAGACTTAATTTTAAAGTGGCATAATTTTGATATATAATATAAAAAAAATTCGGGTCCATTCGGTCCAAAAGTACGACCCATATTTTTAAAAAAGCGGACCAAGGTATGGCAAAATTTTAAAACTTAAATTTTGAAATGCATATAACTCGAAAAGTATAAGAGATAAATAGCACACGCAAGCATATGCTTTCCAAATATATAAAATTCTTTGAAATCGAATGGGAAACAAAAAAATGGCACGTGTTTAAAAAATTTACATGTCGAAGGTACCCTACTTTGAGCCCCCATAGCGCCGCCCCTGGAGCATTTGTAGGGCCCATTTTAATAACTTAAACTAGAATACTCCTTGGCTACGCCCAATTCAAATTGAAATTTTAAAATTTTGCCATACCTTGGTCCGCTTTTTTAAAAATATAGGGAGCACTTTTGGACCGAATGGACTCGAATTTTTTAGTTAGTTAGACAACTAAATTACCAACAACATACAAAATATTTCAGAGCAATATCAATTGAATCCAAAAATAACCGATTTTCAATTTAAAAATTAAAAAAATAGTATATTTTTGTTGTTTTTTGGACAAAAAGGTGACTTAATGCTTTTTTTTATTAAAAAAACAACTTTCTTTAAGAACATATAACAATTTTATGTTTTTCTATAAAGTTTCTTTACGGAGAACATTTTGGTATAAAAAACATGTAAAATTTTTCAAATATGTAGTTCCACGCCCTTCGGAATTTGACCTATTTTTTATCAAAAATTCAACTTTGGGCCACATGTTCTAAAATCCCCAAGCTGGGATCAGAAAACAAAAAGCAGCTTTGGAAACCTTGATGTGTTCGCTATTTATCGCCAAAGTATTTTCCCAGCCCCAAACGAAATGTGGACCCCATAGGCAAAATTGTAAAAAATATAATTTTCGCTCCAATTTTTAGGAAATGCGGGATTGCCTTTGACCTTTTGACAAGTTTTTTTACACCTTGTTATTTAGAATGACAAACATAAAAAAACGTTAAAAATTTCATTGAGTTTCGTTAATAAATAAAGATTTTACATATTTATTGAGTTTCTAAAACTAAAATTTATATCAAAATTTTAATAGGATTGCAAATATTAGGAACAATTTGATCCGCATTTATTCCGAGCTATATTTTTTTGTTTAGATAAGTTAATTTTTGGTCTTACAAAAAACATTTCAAGTCAATATCTCAATTAGATTCAAAAATATGACACTTTAAAACTCCGTCCTTCAAAAATATTGCACTTTTCTTTATTACCCTTTTTACCCCCTAAACGTTTGAAAAATCCCTTTTTATCGGATCGTTTTGGGGAGGGAGGAACTCACAGTTAAAATTTCATGATTCTAGCTTCAGTCGTTTGGGCTGTGCGATGATGAATCAGTCAGTCAGTAACGTTACTCTTTTATATACATATATAGATATCGAACCCTAACAACGAAAATATCTTAAGTGCAAAATCCACTAGAGTAACTTCGGGTATTGTGGACTATGCGTCTAATGTGGATCACTTGGAAAGAAAGGTTCGGCAGCACAATATAACGAGAAAAGATTAGCTAAAAGCCGTTATAATGGAAGAGTGGTATAAAATAGATTCCCTGACAACAACAAAGCTGGTCCATTCCATGCACAGCCATTAAAATGCTGCAATTGCTCAGAAAGGAGGACCTACCACATATTAAATTCAATTAAAATTAATATTGGGATTCCTTGCCTTAAAAGGGTTAACTGTATGGAGACTTTTTTGGTGATACTTTTCGTACAATTATTGAAATTATGTAAATTTTTATGTTTTTAATGAAAATGTTTGTAGTTTTTTTTATGTTGATTTCTAGTTTATAAGATTTTTTATAAAATGAATTAAAAAAAGGTTTAAATATGTATTGAAAAGTGACCATAAATATCTAGTTTATATTATGAGTATGTCTGTACGGAGACTTAATTGATTCAGTGTATATTGTGGCCAAAATTTAGAAAAAACAAAACGGTAGTCCACATTACCAGAAGTTACTTTACAGGAGAAGGATTTTGGTGATTGTTGCATTAAGCAAGTATTTTTGGAAGAAAGAAAAAATTAATTTCATTCTTTCTGAAGGAAGAACTACTTCTAGAACCGTTGAAAAGGAGCTATTCTAGAACTGGTTAGAACTTAGAACTTGTTCCAAGAATAACAATTTTATGTTAGTTTAACTTAATGAAATTCATTGATTCTCTGAGGAATTTCATTAAGTTAAATTTTCAAATATTTTTTAAAAATCTCAAAATAAATTCAGACTAACCTGTTATAGGGTCTGATAAAGTGGTCCATTGGCTTAGTTTTAACGGGTTAAAGAACACTTTGAATTTTCAGAAAACGTTATAAAAAGGGTTATATGTTTATTGAACTCGTCTTTAGAGGTAAGTACATATGGGGCATTTCACGTCAAGTGAACCAACTTTTGAAATCGATGTCTTCCGATCGCGATGAAATTGTTAGTTCTATTGGATAGTAATTCGGACACCATTTTTCAACAAGATCGGTCAAGAACTCTCTGAGTTATAGGAGGTCAAAATTTGACATTTTGGCCAAACAGGTGTTTTTTTTATCCATATAACTTATTACCTATTGTTCTTAGCAAAATGTGTCCCAAATAGTTTAGATAGCTATTTATGCAATCTTTCGAAAAAAAAAATTAAAAAAATTTAATAAAATATTTTTGATTTTTTTTTTAAATCAAAAATATTTTTGACTTTTTTTTCAAAATGGGCCCTTTTTATTTTTTTTTTTATTTTTTTTAAGAAAGCTTATGTCTTTTCCTAAGCGACCTATATGGTCGCTTAGTGGGATGCGAGTGGGATATCTATCAAAAAAAATATTTTGTAACTCAAGATTTAAAATTTTTGAATTTTTTTGCAAAATCAAAAGCTTTGTTGACTTTTTTTAAAAAAAATGGACCCATTTTTTAATTTTTTTTTTGCTCAGAAGAAAGCTTATGTGTTTTCCTTTAACACCCTTTTTGTCGCTTAGTGGGATGCGAGTGGGATATCTATAAAAAAAATGTTTTGTAACTCAAGACAAAGGTTTTTAAATTTGCACTATTTTAATTTTTTTCATATTTGTGTGTAAACCTTAAAAATTAAACTTACGCAGAGAAACTAGACACATTAGCCTTTCCGATGGTATGTAACATACCCAACTACAATTTCATAGCCTCGATACTGTAATACCCATAATATGTTAACCTCAGGAATAAAAATCACTTTTTTTCTATGGAAATGTTGAATAATTTAATTTTGTTATTTATTTGTAATAATAATTAATTTAATATATAATAATAATAATAATAATAAAAAGATGAATAATTTAGTAAAATTTAATCATAATCACAATAGATCAATTTATATAATAACTATTTTTACACTTAATTTATGAAGTTTTTAAATTTTCAAATATCCATACTTTTATCCTCCTTATTTGTCACCTTTATTAGCTGCTTTTTTTTTGTCAATCCTTTCTTGGCGTTATTAGATTCAGCTACTGATTTCGCTGCTGGCTTCTTTTTTGGCTTTGGAAAGAAATCGCATTGAGTAGATGCAGAAAACTTTTTTAATTTGAGTCTTCCATCGACAAGCGGTATGAAAGCATGGTATTGAGCAGTGCCATCGATTGTTACCGCAGCATCGAATCTGCTCTTTAGTGTTTTCAATGTTTCCTCATGATCCTCTTTGCTACTAAAAACTATTTTAGTTTCTTTACAATAATTCTTTGTCCAATGGAATAAAGCAGTCGCATCTAAGATGCGATCTTGATGAGAGCACTGGAGGCTATACTTCGCTGCATTTCTTTTGAGGTTTGCTCCAATACCATCACATGCTCCTTTACCATGAGCAGTAGGATGAAAATGCCACTCAGCTGGCATTCCAAAATCTTTTTCATGAGCTGTAAGATTTGCGAAGCTACTTTTGTTTTTAAAATGTTGACGAGCTCCGTCCGAAACGTAGTATACATTTTCTACTGTAAATTTTGATTTTAGATAATTTAGTATTATTTTCTGGTACTCATAAACTGCAACGGTGTCATGTTTTAAATCGTCGGATATGATTGCCATACTTTTGTGATCCAGGTTTTCTTCTTTCATGTAGTAAATAACTACTGTGAATATAGTTGCTTGGTCGTTATTGAAGTGGAATGCTTGTATGGAATCCTGAAGAACATATTTATAGTTCTCTGCGAAATCAAATGAAATAATGAATTCACCAGACTTCAAATGTGTTTTCAAGTCCTTGAAGAATGACCACTGCTCTTTGACTAAAAAGTCATGGGTTCTCAAATTTAGCAATCCTCTACACAGTTCTTCCACAAAATCATCCACATTTAAAATTATGGTTTTCAGTGTGCATCTTTCAGTCTGAAGCCAAGATTCAAATTTTAACTCCTCAATACATTCTCGATCAAAAGAGTTGATTAAATTTTCTTTGATGGATGTGGTTTCCGGGCAATTCGAACATTCACCTAAGTGGCAAGAAGTTGTAGCATTAGGGCACATAGTCAATTTAAGGCAATCGCGGTAATGGTGTAAATCTTCTGATTAATCATATTTTAAGTAATTTAAGTTGATTTCCTTCAACATCAATTTAACATTTTCATGGTAAATACAAACACATACTGTGTGAGTTCCGCTGCTTCCTGCCAAAACGCAATGTTTTGGCCTCAGTTGTGTAAATTTTGTGAATCCAATTTTGACATCCTCGTATTCAGATTGAAATGTTGCGAATAATTCATTCAGGTTACAGAGAACCATTCTCTTCTGCATTTGAACTTTCTTGCCATCGATTCGTACAGACATCCAGTCTTTCATCCCTGGCATCAGACGACTCATATCATCTCGCTGATAAAACTGAGTTATTAGAGATTTAGTATCGCACTCCAAAGTTTTTCCCTTCTTTTTGTTTGGGAGTGTGAGAATCCCATGCTCAGCAACCAATTGTTTAGCAATTCTTGCTTTTCGTTGAGACGTTCCAAACTCAGTCATTGTTTTTGCAGAACTCCATGTTCTTGGAGCAAGCGTGAGAAGTTGAATTCTTTCAGCTTCACTCTGTGACGTTTTGTATTTCTCTTTTATCTGTTCAAGAACTTCTACTGCATCCTTATGGTATTGGTTTCGACACTCATTCGTTGAATTTGAAAAGTTAGAATAACCATCATCATCAACAGTTCTGTCTTCATTCTCGGAATTACTTTTGTCTTCATCTGGAATAACTTCAACGCAAGGCTCATTTCCTGCATGATCCACAAATTTTCAATCGTTTTGACAGCGTAGGGAATTTTTTTAATAAGCCGTCAGAAATATTTCGCATATCTGATGATCTGTGCTTCATTTTGTTAAAGGGATTAAAACAAAAAGACGAATAAATTTCATTTTCACCTTAGCCTTTTTAGAAGTCGTAGACATTTTGAATTTTGTAAGTATTTATGTAAATAACACACGTCTTAACTTTAACGCTGTTTCTAAAAAACTGATTTCCGTATGTCTTCAGAATGACAATAAATAGTTTTTTAAGATCATATAGGTAGTACGTTTTAATGAATGAGTCTAAAATCTTTTATTAGGGTCAAGAAGAGCTTACATACTAAAGTATCTAGTTTAACCAAATGTTACAAATAATAATAAAAATAAACCACCATATAAATAACCTACCTGTCAACTTCTACCTCTCCACCCACTTCTTAAAGTCAAATGTCATAAAATAATAAATAAACTGGTACTTCGGAGAAGGGCCATAAAATATTTCCACTTGATTCCAAAAATTTGTTTCTGGGGCACCTGATATTTTAACAATGAAAATCACGTGCGCTGAAAACTATCTCTAGGATTGACTAAAAAAGCCGCAAGATACAAAACTCAGACAAATTTTGGGGGTGGAAAATTAATAGCGGTCGGCCTCATATTGCACCCCTCCAGTGGCTATTATCGGTCAGTTGTTGTGGTTTTTATTTTTAAGGTTTTAGAAACACTTACACACAAATATGAAAAAAATCAATTTAAAAACATTTGTCTTGAGTTACAAAACATTTATTTTGATAGATATGCCACTCGCATCCCACTAAGCGACCAAAAATGTTTTAAAGGAAAAGACCTAAGCTTTCTTTTGAGAAAAAAAATTAATAAAAAAAGAGTCCATTTTGGAAAAAAAAAGTCAAAAAGGTTTTTGATTTTTCAAAAAAAAGTAAAAAATTGTATGTCTTGAGTTACAAAACATTTTTTTTATAGATATCCCACTCGCATCCCACTAAGCGACAAAAAGGGTGTTAAAGGAAAACACATAAGCTTTCTTCTGAGCAAAAAAAAAAAATTAAAAAATGGGTCCATTTTTTTTAAAAAAAGTCAACAAAGTTTTTGATTTTGCAAAAAAATTCAAAAATTTTAAATCTTGAGTTACAAAATATTTTTTTTGATAGATATCCCACTAAGCGACCATATAGGTCGCTTAGGAAAAGACTTAAGCTTTCTTAAAAAAAATAAAAAAAAAAATAAAAAGGGCCCATTTTGAAAAAAAAAGTCAAAAATATTTTTGATTTAAAAAAAAAATCAAAAATATTTTATTAAATTTTTTTAATTTTTTTTTCGAAAGATTGCATAAATAGCTATCTAAACTATTTGGGACACATTTTGCTAAGAACAATAGATAATAAGTTATATGGATAAAAAAAAACACCTGTTTGGCCAAAATGTCAAATTTTGACCTCCTATAACTCAGAGAGTTCTTGACCGATCTTGTTGAAAAATGGTGTCCGAATTACTATCCAATAGAACTAACATTGGTGCAAATTTCATCGCGATCGGAAGACATCGATTTCAAAAGTTGGTTCACTTGACGTGAAATGCCCCATATGTATATTTGTATATAAATATTTATGTGTTATGGGTTATGTATTTTGGTAAGTATAGAGTTTAAGTTTTATTTATTAATCACAATTATATTATAGTTTTTAGGATTTTTAGGGTTTAAGATTGTTTTTAGTTGTCCACTTTAGATGTTAAGGATTTGTTAGTTTTAAACTTTCGAATATAAAACACACTTGTTGTTCTTCTTGTTATTAGTCTTAAGACAGGTTTAAAGAGAGTGATGATAAAAAAGGGGGTTGATGCTTGCCATCAGAGATGGGAATAATATATTGTTCACTGATGTGAACATCCTCCCGGGCCTGGAGACTTCAGATTGGGTGTTTATTGGTACATTTTGTTCACCGTGTGAACAGTCTCCCCGCCATGACAGACCTGCAATAAAAATGGACTTTAGTATGGATCCGACTTAATGGGTATATTCTGTGGGTATTTGAACAGAATACTTAGAGTATCAATTTCAACATTGGGTTAGTTACTCCATTCTGTAGGTTAATTTTCTGTGTGAAGAAAAATTGTATTATTGTAATCGGGTTGGGTAGTGAATGTGGTTACGAGTTAAAATGTTAGTGTGACGTTTTATGGGTGGGTTTTACTAATAATTGTTGAGTAAGTAAATGAAGTAATTGTTGTTAGGGTGTAACTAGGAGTATTAAACCTATTATTATGATTCGGACCTGAAAACTCTGAATCGTACTTAAGAACCAGGAATGGATTTATCCAGATAATCCAGTGTACATTCGTTCGGCTGTGGGTTGTCTTGGGTAGTGACAAATAATTAATTTACTCCATTCTTATTGTTAGGGTATTTCCACTTACATCCTTTACGTAACTGTCTTGGGTTCTCATTATTTGTTGTAGCATAAATTAAGCTATTGCAGTTCGAAATTTCGCTAAAAGCATTAATTCGAACATTTGTCGTAACCGACATTATCGGTTTAGAACTTACAAGTTTATTTGCACCTTTTTTTTATTTTTCATTTCTCCCACTGTGACCCAAAATATCGGTTTTAGGTTCTTGCACAACCACGATATGAGATTTTGTAACCATCCTCGGGTGTAGTTTATTGATAATCTCCTCCATTTGCAAAGACTCATCTTTTCTGCCTTTCTTTCATTTCGAAAAAGCCCAAGCTAGTCAAGTTTCTTAAAAGGCTTAATAAAATGTTAGTATATTTAAACAAAAATATAAAATACGAAAGGAAAATTTTCGTGTTAAAAATGGGAAGCTCGGTTTTGATTTTATACCCATGGTTTCTTCGGCAAACATTTTTAGAATTCATCGTAGATTACGATTTTGATAACCGCTTGTTGTATTTTTTTGGCTCCATACAAATTGACCTACTCTAGGGTAGGAGAGATTTTGTTTGGGTTGAGGCTTTCTCTTGTCACGGGTATCGTTTTCATGGGTAACAGTACTGACATTGTAATTTCTATGATTGTGATTTGTATTTTCTGATCTATGTTTAGATTTTGGGTACGGGTTAGGGTATGAACTAGTATCTGGAAGATCATCGACAGATATAAGTTCTTTAAATATATTTGTTAGAAACAAATCTAGATCAGTCCAAGAAGGCATTTCAGCGCAATCATGAAGAGTTCTTTCAAATTCTCTTCTGGTTTCTCTGGGTAATTTTGAAGAACATAGATATACTAAGATAGGATTCCAGTGATATGTATCTATATCTAAAGAGTTTAGATCCGAAATACAGCTTACTAAGGGTAAATTGAATAGGGTTTTTAGTTGCGCGTTAATCTGCATTCTACGATTTTCAAACTGAGCAGTTAACTGATTCCACGCAACAAGAAAGCCATCATTTGTTAAGGGTGCATTGTCTACTATTTCCTTGGCTTCGCCGCTTGTTATACCCTTCACCTTCGTGAGAAGGGTATATATAAGTTTGTCATTCCGTTTGTAATTTCTACATTTTTCATTTCCGACCCTATAAAGTATATATATTCAGGATCCTTATAGATAGCGGAGTCGATTAAGTCATGTCCGCCTATCTGTATCCCATATCTTCGGGATACAAATATTCAATAATTCTGTCAGACATGCTATTTAAAATCAGCAAAATCGGTCCACAAATGGCTGAGATATGAGGAAAAAACCAAGACAACCTCGATTTTTGACCTATTTTTGATCTATATCTGGATTACTAATTCATTAATATAGACAATATGGATATCTAATGATAGATATTTCAAAGACATTTGCAACGACGTATATAAGACCATAGTAAGTTGGACCTACAATGGGTCAAAATCGGAAAAAAAATTTTAACCCGAATTTTTTTTCATCAAAAAATTTTTTTTGTCATAAATTTTTTTTCCAAAAAAAAAAAAATTTCAAAAACAATTAAAAAAAAAATTAAATTTTGTTTAACTAAAAATATTTAAAAAAAATTATTAAGATCTCTGAAAGAGGCCCAACATTTAAAATCTCCATCAAATGTGGGCATATCACATGGGGGTACATTGAATGCTACGGAATTATCGGGTCGTGGCTGTTCGGGTTAAGAGGATTGTGTTTGACTGGCCTTATTCAATTTATCAATCGATTCATCTATCGAGATCATACATGTTCTATAAAATCTCTTAACAGATCTAATATTTTGAGCAATTTCCGTTAAATTTATGCTTTTAGCCTTCTTTGGGTCAATTAAATCTGAAGATTCCCTAATTTGTGTATATTTACGGTCAATTTTAGACCATAATTCGCTTAATTCGCACTTTTTAAATTTTAAAGCGGGTAGGGATTGGAAACTTTCTGGGGTAGATCGATAATCGTCATCAAATGACTTTAAATCCATTTGGATATATAGCATTAAATCGGCGGCCAAAGATTTTAAATCGGACATTTTGTGTATATTTATTAGAGTATTGGTTTAAAAAATATTTATTATTACAAAATTACTTTTATTTTAGGTTTTATGTAAACTTTAAAGTTTTTAACCTTTTAGCAAAAAAAATTGCACCAGCAATGTATGTGTACGTTACACAATTTGGGTGGCAATATTAGTTTATCTCAGGCAATATACAAAAATATTTGGAAAAAGCTTTGTGTGGGTGTGGGTGGGTGAGTAGAAAATATTTTTATATTATATTGCTTGATAAATAAAACTAATTTAATGCAAAAAAATTTAAAATTTTTTAGTAATATGTAAAATACACACTTACCTTGATTGTTGGGGGTAGGGTACAAACCTTCACAAGAGAAACAGACCAAAAAAAAAAATCTCTTGTGTTGTCGATTCTTCTTTACACCTTCTTCCCGCTATGATGTGTTGTGTTGTTGTTGTTGTAATATTGTAACCCAGCGGGAAAAAGATGCTGTAAAGAGGCCTTCCTAAAGGCCTTCTTTTGCAGACACAAGGACTTCTAGCCGCATTGCAAAATCATTTCAATTTTACACGGCGTGTCATTGCGAGCCAAGGCCTTGCACACTCGCTGCTGTTAGAGGGCTGAGAGAAGGCCTACTTAGGAAGGGCTACTAGAAGGCCTACTTTGCAAGGGCTTCTAGAAGGCCTAATTTGGAAGAGCTATTAGAAGGTCTACTTTGGAAGGGCTATTAGTAGGTCTACTTTGGAAGGGCTATTCGAAGGGCTGCTATATGGTCTTATGCCTGTACAAAAACCTGTTATTACTGATATAATGAAAGGCCTGTAGAGGAATGTCATATGGAATGCCTAGAAAGGTAGGACTACTGCAAAGTCTTATGGAAGGGCTACATGAGAGGCCTAATAAAGTGCCTAAAAGAGAAAAACAGCATTAGAATAAGGCATCAAAGGACGGCCTATGAAAAGTTGTGAATTTTCAAGTTTTATAGAACGTCTACAATGGAAGACCTATTTATAAAGTCTTATTAGAAGATCTAAAATAAAAATAAGAATTAATATGAAGTTGTTTGTTTAATTTTTGAAACATGATAATTTCTGATTACATACTTAAAAGCAACAAAAGTAAATAAGAAGCCACATCAAGCAATTTATTGTTGTAAATTTTGTAAAGAGAGTTAATCAAAGAGATGCAGAGTATTTTATTTTTTGATGTAGACTATTTTTATTTAACCACTTGTTATTAGAAGGGGATTCATAGGCCTTCATGAACACCTTCTAAGAGCAGGCAGTGTGGAATGAGTATCGGATCTTTTAGAATGTGTAAGTATGCCTTTTAGAAGGCCTACAAACTGAAGTCCTATCATTTTTTCCCGCTGGGAAGCTGGGTCTGGTATGTATGTTTAAGCGTGTGTGTATGGTTTGTGTGTTTTATTTTATGTTTATTTTTGTGTATTAAAGTTTTTTAATATTTTTGAAAATACAGTGTAGTGTATATTGTAGTGAAGTTTGTATTGTTTTAGTTTTATTAACCTTCGCTTTACCAAAGGTTTTTTATGTACATGGTTTACCAATACCCACCCGGGTGACACTACACTTCTATAAATATATGCGACGAACGAAATTTTAAAAAATTGAAAAAACATTATAAAAAGTTTAAAATGGTTCTATTAAATTCTATAGAACTCTAGAATTTGTTCAGTGAGTACAAATTTCATTTAAATCGAAACAAAATTAAAAAAAATATTAAACCAATAAAATCGATGTTGTCACCCGGGTGGGTATTGGTAAAGCGAAGGTTAATTGAAAATAAGAATGTATTTATAATTTTTTAAAAATAATAAATTTTAACTTAATTTGTTTAATATTTATTAGGGTATGTGGGTATATTTTCTCTAAACAATTGCTGAATTCACAACAATTTGTATCGTGTATCTTGTATTAAATACAATTTTTGTTTATTAGTTTGTGAACACCCATTGTATATTGTATGAATGTTTTTGAAAGCGTAGTATGTATAACAAGTATACCGACTCTCATTTGTTTCAAATTACTCTCTCACATATACGTGTACTATGTGTGCTCAGATAAATTTATAGCTGTAAACCAATACAACTTTTTAAAAACATACAAAATAAAAGTGTATAAGTGTATTTAATTTTTGTATGAAAATTTCCAACAACAAGCTTACACTATTGTATTTGAATTCAATAATACACTTGATACTGTGTATTTTTTGTGAAAAATATTTGTTTTTATTTTAATTTGTGTTTTTCATATTCTTGTTCACTGTCACTGTTTTCAGTTCTGTAAACTTTTGGGTTTTTTGTTTATTTTAACTTTGTGTAAATTTTATTTTTGTAGAACTTTGTTTATGTTTGTATTATTGTGTTGTTCTTTTTTATTTAGATTTTTGTTTATACACAAATTTTATTTTTAATAATTTTGTTTAGCATTAAGTTTTTGTTTTTAGTTTGTAGGGTATTTTTATTTGTATTTTAACACTAGCTTAAAGTATTATATTTTTTATTTATGATTTTATTTGTTTCTGATTTGGGTTTTAAGGGTGGGTTTTATTTTATTTTATACACACTTGATCACTTTGATTTCTTTTAATTTTATTTATTATATTTTCGAGATAGTGGACTGTATATTAGATGTCACTGTTTCAGTTTTTAAAGGTTCGATAGGACCATATTTTAACGGGTTAGAGGGAGAGGGCAATACTTAACCTCACGGGTAATTAAAGTAAATAAGAACACTTTGAATTTTCAGAAAACGTTATAAAAAGGGTTATATGTTTATTGAACTCGTCTTTAGAGTTAAGTACATATGTATATTTGTATATAAATATTTATATTTATGTGTTATGGTTTATGTATTTAGGTAAGTATAGAGTTTAAGTTTTATTTATTAATCACAATTATATTATAGTTTTTAGGGTTTAAGATTGTTTTTAGTTGTACACTTTAGATGTTAAGGATTTGTTAGTTTTAAACTTTCGAATATAAAACACACTTGTTGTTCTTCTTGTTATTAGTCTTAAGACAGGTTTAAAGAGAGTGATGATAAAAAAAGGGGGCTGCAGTTGACATTTGTTTACAGACAGAAGTTGGCTGCAGTTTCGATGAGGGTGATGCTTGCCATCAGAGATGGGAATAATATATTGTTCACTGATGTGAACAGGCTTCATTTCCCAAATGGTCAAATGCCCAAAATCCCTCAGAGAATCGATGAATTTCATTAAGTGAAGTTTTACAAATTTTTTTAAAAATCTCACAAATACAATTCAGACAAGTGGGTTAAAGCGTCTAATAGAGTGTTCGTGTTCCATGTGGACCATATGAGTAACAAAGATGCATTTGTCCAAATACCCAAAAAATCTTTCATTGTAATTGAATTAAGAAATTTCCACAATTAATTCATTTTTTTTTTTTTGCAAAATGTTGCTAAAATTTATTTTACATATTTAAATATGTCTGCAATAGTTAAATATGTCGTTACGTCATAACATATTCAACTTTGGAGTTAAATATGTAATAACGTAAGCTGTTATTTCGAAACATATTTAACTCGGCATATTTATCTTCACACACATGATAGATAAATTCATCAACGGTCATTTGGTTGGCATATCCAGTAAATTTTATACGCCAATTGCGAATAATGTTTAGCACTTTTTCTGCGGAAAAATGTTCTTGATCTGAATGGTCTGGTCTGGGTGTATTATTTCTAAAATCATGTTCTTGTCGAGTCTGATTAACATTTGTTTGAATTGTTTGAATATCCTGAACCATTGATCTCAGTTCAGTAGAAATAAAATTCATCATCTCAGTTCGTAATGAATTCAGAGATTCAGAAACAATTTGCCTAAGTTGTTCATCGTTCTGTGTCCGAGAATTATTTGTATTACCATTTAGTTATTTTCCTATTCGATCGTCCTTGAGAAGTCTGATGAACATTCGGTGAATTCATATCTACAGTAAAGTTGACATTAGTGGGCTCATCAATATTCAATAAATTGTCACTACTACGTGTCAATGGCATATTTAAGAATTAAAATTTCAATTTAATAAAATATTCCACTACTAAGTTAAATCTTTTGCAATAGTTAGTTAAAATTAATAAAAAAAATGTTGACTTATCTTCACAAAAAAAAAAATAAAAATTATATTAAATGATAATGATGATTTTTATAAAATTTTGAATGGGTAAGATTCAAAAAGAAAATCTCATAAGAAAAAGTTTATAAGTATATAAAAAAATCATAATTATTCTTAGATTGGTAAGTATCCATAATCAATCAGATACAAAAATCCTAATTATTAAAAGTTTGGTTTAGAAATTCAATTAGTTTAAACAGTTCTTTTAAGCTGAGGCCCCACGCTGTGCTCCATTAAATTTATGTGACGGTTCAAACTCATAATGTACGGTATGAAAGGAAATCATTGCTACCTATCTTTTTCCGGCCGTGCTTAGGGATATTGGGGTGGAGATCTTGTTTCCTTTAAACCGATTAAAACCCATCAACTTATTAACTACTACAAAAAAAATAGATGTTGAAACAAGTCAAATGAAGAAGTGTATGTGATTCCTTCAAGGTCTAATACCCTCCCTACCATGCTATCTTAATACCAAAATTCTAGTAGATAGCCCTATAATGTTTAACTAACTATCGAAGATTAACTTTTCGTGGAATCAATAACCAATTTAATTAATCATTGTAAACAATAACATGGTTTATTAATTTATATAACATTGGTAATAAAAAATTGTTAAATTTAATAATTATTGTATAGTATAAGCAGTGTTGCCATTTTAGCCCGTTTTGGGCTAAGTTTAGCCCTTTTCAATCTTGTTTAGCCACAAAAAAATTAATTTAGCCTTAAGCCACTTTTTTAGCCTTTTTTATTTTCATTTAGCCATTTTTATGACTAAATCAAAACATATATATTTACTCTAATGATCTGAAATTACTGCTGTAAAATCAGTAAAATCAGTTTAAAAAAAATTGGCAGGGATATTATGACAAAAATTAACTAAAAATTTTGAACCAGTAAACAATTTAAGCACATACAAATTGTTGGACCTTCCATACATTAAAAAATGCCATAACTAATATAGAGAAAATGGACATTATTTGAATAAAACTTGTTAATAAATATGTTAATGTTTTACGCGCGAGTCCGGGCGTTTATAAAATCATATATAGGGTTAAAGAGAATACTTTTAACTTTATATGGGCGATGTATTGACGTAATTATAGTACTTTAACAAATATTTTATAACACATGTCATGTAGTATACCGTTTTCAAAGACTACAATCCAACCAATTTAGAAAGAAAAATTCAGTTCATTATCGATAATCATTTTTATCTGATCAAATATAGAAAATTAACTTTTTTCCAAATTTAAATTAAATATTTATGTTTACATATTTTGGCTACCTTAGTTTTGATATGTTTACTAACTAATGGCAAAATTTATGTTTTTGCCAATGAAAATCAATTCTGTTCGGCAGCGTGTATAATTTTAAGAATTTTTTTTTCTGCATTACATGAGAGTCATATTTGCCATATATTCACGAGGCTTTAAAAACATCGGCATGTGATATACGTGTGGCCCCATATTACGTTATTTTAAAGTTAAGGATCAACATACTGGAATAAATATTCTTATTTTCTTGCATTTGAACGTGTGTTATATTCATACTTTTTTGTTTGTCTATTCGGCATAGCTAAATGTAACATTCTAAGTTCTTTTTTGTGTCAAATGTATGTATTTTTTTAATTAAAAATGTTAGCCCTTTTTAGCCACTTTTTAGCCCTTTTTTAGCATTTTTTCTAAGTATTTAGCCCTTTTTGTTCACCATGAATTGGCAACACTGAGTATAAGTATATGTTATTTTTTTGTTGTTTATTTCAATATGTAATATTTAAACAATGTAAAAATTAAGGGTTGAAATGTTATTAACATGACTCTCAATAATGTTAATAAATAAACAAAAAAATATTTGAATTTGAAATTATTTTAAATGATAAAATGTAAACAATAAAAATAAAATTGGAGGTAAGAATAATATATAAATATAGCTCACCAAATGTTCTTGGCTTATCTAAATCGCGATATTCAAATATTCCCATTTTATAACAAAATTATATAAAAATGTTAAGTGTATGTTAAATTATTGTTTATGTATGTATGTATGTATGTATGTATGTATGTATGTATGTATGTATGTATGTATGTATGTATGTATGTATGTATGTATGTATGTATGTATGTATGTATGTATGTATGTATGTATGTATGTATGTATGTATGTATGTATGTATGTATGTATGTATGTATGTATGTATGTATGTATGTATGTATGTATGTATGTATGTATGTATGTATGTATGTATGTATGTATGTATGTATGTATGTATGTATGTATGTATGTATGTATGTATGTATGTATGTATGTATGTATGTATGTATGTATGTATGTATGTATGTATGTATGTATGTATGTATGTATGTATGTATGTATGTATGTATGTATGTATGTATGTATGTATGTATGTATGTATGTATGTATGTATGTATGTATGTATGTATGTATGTATGTATGTATGTATGTATGTATGTATGTATGTATGTATGTATGTATGTATGTATGTATGTATGTTTTTTTTTTTTTCGAGGTAAAAATCATCAAAAGACTCTGGCATACCTAACAATTTGCCAGGAGTGCGAGACTTTGACACGCTAAAAAACCTCTATCTCCAATCCAAGTTCCCTGTGGAACTACCGTTAAGGTAGAATCCTACACTATACTAATTCGATTCTTCTACGAATCTCCTCTTCCCTACGAAGTTCTTCTAGAACCAATCTCACATAATGACATACAGTATTCCAATTGTCGAGGGATGACAACATAATAGGCACTATATTTGCCGGCTCAACACTACACCCTACTACTGCCTCTAGATTATCTCTATCATGTCGGAATCTGGGACATATGAAGAGCAGACACGTAAGGCAGCGAGCCTATATACAGAGGTTATACGCTTTGCATAAGATGAAAACCTCAACGAATCCGACCATATGGAGGATGCATATAGGATAATACTTTTAACAACCTCGGATAACAGCTTCCTTTGCAAATATTTCGGGCCTCGTGTGTTCGGCATTATTCTGCATATCGCCACACATGTGCCTGAAGCTTTTGAGCTTATATACTGCTGGTGGTCTTTAAAAGAGAGACGACAGTCAATCATAATACCAAGATATCTTAGATAAGGCTTCGTCTCTATGGTACATGATCCAATGTTGAGCTTTAGTGTTTCCCTGAATTTACGACTACTAATTAGTACCGCTTCAGTCTTATGATCTGCCAGGCTTAATCCCACAGAGAAGAGCCATGATCGCACAATTTGTATACTAGCATTTGTAACAGTTTCCGCTTCCTGTAACTCCTTTGCCACACATATTAACGCTATGTCGTCTGCAAATCCAACGATAAAGACCTTTTCGGGTAACTTCAGCCTTAAAACCCCATCATACATCACGTTCCACAACAGCGGACCAAGAACTGATCCCTGGGGAACTCCCATTGTCACTCTATACTCCCTATCAGTATCATAGATCAAGATTCTGTTACGAAAGTAATCCTTTATTATGGCCAATAAATATGGTGGAATATTAAGTCGAACAAGAGTGTTAACAATGACTTCCCAGTTGGCTGTATTGAAAGCATTTTTAATATCAAGCGTTACGACTACGCAGTATTCCTTTGCACCATTTCTCCAGCAGTTTTCCTCAATAGCCTTAGACGCGGTTTGTACAACGACATTAATGGCATCTACAGTCGACCTAGATTTCCTAAAGCCAAATTGTCTATCTGATAGACCTCCGGCAGCTTCGATGCAGGTCTCCAATCTTTTGCAGATGATACTTTCCAGAAGTTTACCACTTGTATAAAGGAAGATGGTTCGTCTAGGGGTTTTCCATGTTTTGGCAGGAGAACCAGTTTCTGTCTTTTCCACATTGATGGAAAGGTTCCTCGTCTCAAGCACTCATTTATCAGGGATGTAAATTTATCCGGACAACATTTAAAACCCTGTTTCAAAACCAGGTTTGGAATACAGCCCAGTCCTGGAGCTTTAATGTCCTTAAATTTGTGGATCGATGCCTCGAATTCCGTATTTGTCACTGGGGGATAGCTATATGCATCCACATTAACGCTTTGGTCCCATGTTGTTGGCTGTCCAGAAGGGAAAAGGTGTTCCACAATTCCTTTAAGTATGGATTCATCTCTAGGTGTTGCTGAACTTAAACATTTGAGTTTCTTGATTACCAGTTTGTAAGCAAGTCCTGCGTATGGCTAGCTTTAGCGATTTTCTTTTTTCTATAAAGGTTTGATGATAGCTATAATTTTCAGATCTACCTCTTGTTCTCGTATATTTTCGTCTGGCTCGTAAACATTCTGAACGAAGTAGAGCTATCTCTTCATTCCACCAGTAGACTGGTCGCCTAGTTGCGTTGCTTTTCCTTTTCACCATTGATGCATCGCATGCTCGGGAAATTTCCCTAACAAATTGTTTGGCCATATTTTCGGGTGGGCCCTGCAGTAGCATGTTTTCTATGAAGATCCGGAATACATCTTTGTCAAAAGTGTTAACTTTCCAGCCTAATAACTGAGATGACTGCCTGTTAACAGGTGGAAGTGGTTGCTCAGATGTTATATCTATAATTATAGCAGAGTGGTCGCTATGGGTGTATTGTTCAGACAAGCACCAGTTTATTCGCCCTACAATACAGTTCCTGGCGAATGCTATGTCAATAATCGATCCTCTATTGCCTCTGGTAAATGTTTGTTCATTTCCTGTGTTTAACAGCACTACGCCAAGCACAGAGAAAGCTTCAAGTAAAATCCGTCCTCTTTCATTTGTACGAGAGCAGCCCCAATTAGTAGACCATGCATTAAAATCACCTGTAACTACCACCGGGCTCTTGGAGGTTGCATCTGCGACAATATTATCGATAATAACTTCGAATTCTGCTATTGTGTATCGCGGCGGAATATAACAGCTGTAGAGGTGAATTCCTGAAACTGTGGCTCGAGTAAATCCACAAAAAGCTGACAATGAATTCTGGAGCATTATGTTATCGACCGACCAGATTGCTGAAGAATTTGAGCTGTCAGAGATCCAGCTGGAAGATTCGACGTTACGATATTGCTCATTAAGGACTGCGATGTCTACATTTAGATCGCGAACGTTTTGTGTGAGCAGCTCTTGAGCGGCTTGGCAATGGTTGAGATTGAGTTGGAGAATTTTAATTTTACAGTCTTAAGTGACTGAAGCGCTTTCTAATAGTGTGGGCAAACTGCACAACCTGTTACATGACCACAATTAGAGTTGGTATCTACACCACTACAGAGCAAACATACAGGGGTTTTCATGCAAGTTCCTATCTTGTGACCGGTTTCCCCACATCGTAGGGATTTTTCAGAGTGATCATACTGGCTTTTGCAATTTGAAGCTGTATGACCAAAGTCTAGACATTTAAAACATCTTATCGGAGACAGTTTCTCCCGTATTCGGCACCGGACCCATCCTATTCGGATTTTGGAAATTTCCAGCAGTCGGTTTGCTAAACCTGCACTTAGTGCAATCGTGGCTGTTTGGGTACCTCCGTAAGCCTTCCTTAGGGATCTAATTGCAGAAAGTTGCAATGTCTTAAACTCATCAGACAAGTTTACCAATGCATCAAGTACATCCTGTTTATCAGTTACCTCGTCAATGTCTTTAATTTCAAGGGCTATTTCGTGGGTTAATGATCGAACTTCAGCCGTTTTACCAAGAACTTCCTCAATTTTGAGTCTAAATTCGCATATACTCTGGTGCGCAGGTTTATTTAGCTCCAGGAGTAACTCACCTTTTGCAGTCTAATTTAGCATCACTTTTAACCTTCTTGAGTATGTCCGCATATGAATTATTTCCACACTCTTGTATGACAAGGGCATCTGGCCTGGCCGGTTTCCTTCTTTTGTTTGAAATACTTGGTTTCTTTCTATTTTTAGCCTTTGGACTTACTTTGACCCAGTCACTGTTTGTGTTATCCTTATTTGATATTTCGGTTATGGAATTACTAGATGTAGGTGTTTCTAAATTTGTTGTTTCCCTCACTATAGTATCCTTTTTCTTCTTGGGTTTATTATCCTTAGGACTGAGAGTTGTGGTATCTCTCTTTCTTTTTGGGGTTCCAGTTTTCGAAAGTTTCGGCCAAACTACTTCCTTTGTCTGAGTTTCTGCGCTTACAAATACTGGCTCAACGCTCTTCATAGGGGCGCTTTTATTCCCATCTATATTATTTAAGTCATTTGACGCTTCCAGGTACAACGCTTGTATCTGACGCGTAATGGTGTGAACATCCTTGTGGATATTGCTGCGTGTTCTGATAAACTCAACTAATTGTGATATTTTATCCCCTAGCTTATTTAGGCAGTTGCCTCGCGTATTATCGATTGTGGGTGTGGGGGGGGGGTGATCTTACTATCACCGAACTCCTTCCAAATGGGTTTATTTCAACATCACCTTTATTACTTTCATTTCCCTTGTTATGAGTGTTATTTATTTCATTTGTATCCATGCTTATAGGTCCAAACTCAGAGCCGCTATCTTCATTCGTTGTACAGTCGCGTTCTGATCCCGTGGTTGTCTTTGCATGCAGGGAGGCCACGCAATGGGTTGACATGTGATCCTTATGGGATCATATGCCAGAGCCAGATCCGCGTTAGTCGGGAGATTCAACCGAGCCTGTACCGCCAACCTAATGGCGACGAACTTCGAGCGCTTTCTGAGACCTGTCAGGTTTTAAAAGGAGGAGGCAGTTGTGACATTAACCTGTAAGCCATTTCCGAGGAGTATCACCTCCTAGTACTAAAGTTACAGAATGCCACAAACCGTCGGCCCAGGGTTCATCAGTTCCATATCATATGCCATAATTAAGATCGTGCTGGTCTTGATCTTAATGCCTTTCGGCAGAAATCATATCGGGGTGTGTCAGAGTCGTATCCATTCATCTAAAATTACGGTAGTAGAGTAGAGCTAGTTGGCTTCTAGAGGGTTGGTTTGGTACACACTTCCAGGGAGTCGTTCCGCAGAGTCGTCAATCTCTTTTAACACCTCTCTAGAGGGTTCCCTAACAGTTGAACACCTAATTTAGGGCGGTGTCCTCTCGCCCTGTCACAGGTCTTCTCAGAGCACTTGCACCTATTTTGGTACGCTCTCCACACCTGCCGAAACTCAGGGTCCGCGGGGTCGTTAATCCCGATACTCTCTCCAGAGAATACCCTTGCGGGTATGTATGTATATATATATATATATATATATATATATATATGTATGGATGTATGTGAAAGTGTATATGTATGTGTATGTATGTGAATTGTTGTGTAGATAATAGTGTATGTATATTTTTGGATGTGTTTTATGTATTCTATTGCAATATTTTATAACAAAATTTATAATATTTAAAACAAACAAATAAAAAAAATGGTAAATGGCGAATGTAATTAACGTTATATGTAAATACCCTGCCAGCAATTGGAAGTTATATTTTCGATATGTATACTAAAATGTGTCTCTTTTGTGTCGCAAAAATGTTACTCAGCATATAAAAAACATTTTACAAAAACAAATTACATTACTATCGAATTATGCTCATCTTAAAGTACATTTTAGTTACAAACAAAGATCTCTAAAAATTAACTTAATAGATAATATTAAAAAGTACATTATGATAAAAAAAAAAAACGATCCATGTTAGTATACAAAAGAATATTATTTTTGGTTAGTGACAAATTTTACAATAACAAATTACATTAATACCGACTTTTTACTGTTTACATTTTAAAAGATAGAAGAAGAACATGACAATACTCAGTATATTTATGAATTTTAAAATCATCGGTTGTGTTAAATAAAAAGTGTGTTTTAACTTAAGTTCAAATTAAATAGTGATAAATAAAGTTTTATTAAATAATTAGTGATTAATTTAAATTATATTTGTAATTGAAGTGTTTGTTAAAAGTGTATCAATAAATAAAGTTTTTTTTTAAAGGTATAGAGTTAGTGCAATATACGTATTCCAATTAATTAGTGAAACATATTTTATATAATTTTTTATACTCTAATTATACCCTTCATCATGAGTGGCAAGGGTATATATAAGTTTGTCGTTCCGTTTGTAATTTCCACATTTTTCATTTGCGACCCCATAAAGTATATATATTCTGGATCGTTATAGATAGCGGAATCGATGTAGCCATGTCCGTCTGTGTGTTGAAATCAACTTTCCGAAGCCCCCAAATAACATACATACATGATTCATATATCAATATCTCCGGAATTCTTCTTGCTATTTAAAATCGAGAAAATCGGTCAACAAATGGCTGAGATATAAGGAAAAAACCAGGAAAACCTTGATTTTTTACCTATTCTTGACCTATATCTGGATTACTAAGTCGTTAATATAGACAATATGGATATCTAATGATAGATATTTCAAAGACCTTTGCAACGACGTACTATATAAGACCATTGTAAGTTGGACATACAATAGGCTGAGATATAAAAAACAATGTAATTTGTCATTGTTTTCAATGACGTCATGCAAATATATGTATAATAACAAACAAAGCTTTATATGTATGTTTGTTTTTTTGTAAATCTAAAGGCGAATTTATATACCAGGTGGTGTCGATTTTACAACAAGTACAACATTTACAAAAACCACTTGCAATTTGTTTTTGTTTATGTGGTTTAAGCTGTCAAAGTTTGCCTGTTGTTTTTGTTACTTTTACATTTGTTGTAACTTTCGCCGCAACAAACCAGGATATTTGACAGCTCAAACATCCAAACAACATTAATCAGCTATGCTATCAACACCACCTGGTATATAAATTCGCCTTGAATCTTATTCACTAACAGTGTTGCCGTTTTAGTTATTTATAACCAAATTTGGTTATTTTTTTCCTGATGTGTAGATGTGTATTTATTTTTCATTTTGGTTATTTTTATATTATAACGATATCGTATATATACACCAATATAAGGTGTACTCCAAAAAAAAATGTTTTTACATCGGTTTGTGTTAATCCTTGTTGTAGGTGTATAATTTTTCATAAACTAATTATATTTCAAGCCTTTTGAAATGATATCAAAATATGTGAGAACGAATAATTATTTTAAAAGATATTTACGATTTTTGGATTTAGGGATGTAAATGAGTTCACAATATTGGTTTAATTACACAGGGGAAAAGACATTTTGGTGACGGAAATTTCAACTACGTTTTGTACGAGTTGATGAACCCTCAGTACAATGTTAAACATGTTTTTTTTTCAATCAGCTCGCGTTGTCGAAATATCGCGGTTTTTATATTCACATTACATACCCTATTTTTTTGGCATTTTTCTTATAAATTTTGGGTAATGCAGCTAAGAATATGAAATTTTTTTTTTAGCATTAAACTGGTCTACGTAAACATATGTTTCTTTTGAGTATAATAATTCTGGTGTATATTTTGGAATATTTCAAGAATGAAATTTGACTCTTTTAGATTTATTCTCACTAAAATGTTATATTCCGAAAACGATAAAAAAATAAAAATTTAACACTTCACATTCAAGTGAACATAGTTTTTAATTAAAATGAAAAATTAATTAAAAATGTAATGAAATATTTGGATAATACACCGAAATTTTAATCCTAAAAAACATTTTTATTATAAATTAATTCTTTAGGTAATTTAAATCTAACTGCAGCAATAGAAATTTGAATTTTTTATTTACGTGATATACGAAAGTTAAAAACATGACGTTTCCAATAAATTTTTTTTGGTTATTTTTTTAGCATTTTGGTTATTTTTTTAAACAAACTTGGTTACAATTATTTTGAGGTTGTGGCAACACTGTTCACTAAGAAAATAGAGAGAGCATTTTATAATTTGTTCTCAAAAGAGCAACTCTCTCACGCGTACACAGAACCAGTGTTGCCATATATTTTTTGAAGAAAATCTTTTTATTTCTAAAAAAAACTTTTTTTTCAACAAAAAAACTTTTTTAAGTACATACTAAAATTACAAATTATGTACATACAGTGCCGGACTTAAATATTCACACAGCATACAGATTTATCTTTAATCGTCCATATTTTTTAAACGAAGGCCCCAACATTCGTGCGGATTTCAACAAAAATATTTATTTACATTTAACTTATGGAAATATATGGAAAAACTAAACATAAGGTAGCACATTTCAGAAAAATAATTATCTAATGTTTCGAAGTTCGATTTTAAGGGGGACAAAAATATTCACACAGTTTCTAATTTTTAATAGGAAAATAGTTTTTTTAATAGTTTAATATTTTGTGGAGTAGCCTATCTTTTTAATGACTTCTTTTAATCGTCTTGGCATTGAATCGACCAATTTTTCGTGACGTCAGCTCCAATATTTTGCCATTTTTGTAACAGGACTTCTTTAAGTTAAGTCTTACTAATAATATGGTGCTTTCCTACACGTTCGGCCAATTTATCCCACAAATGTTCTATGGAATTCATGTCAGGTGATTGCGGAGGAGTCGGGAGAATGTGGGGAACATGGTGCACTATTCATATTCGGACGTCATGGGCAGTGTGTTTGGGGTCATTGTACTGTTTATAACAGAAATATTCCCAAGCTTTAACTTTACAGCGCATTGTAGTAGGTTTTCTTTTAAAATATTAAGGTACACTGTTTTGTCCATTGAACCGTCGATGAAAACTAAGTTTCCTACACCAGATGCAGCCATACAACCCCACAACATGACCCCTTATCCACCATGTTTGACAGTGTTTACTACATTGTACTTTTCCAATTCAGTGTTTGGCCTTCTCCAAACTGTTACTCTGCTGTCCGATTAAAAAATATTATAGAAAAATATTATCTAACAATAGTATTACGTTCCAGATATCTTCAGATTTATTTTTGTAAGATTGTTTGTAAGTATTTTTCAATCGGACGACAGAGTAAGAGTTTGGAGAAGGCCAAACACTGAATTGGAAAATAACAATGTAGTAAACACTGTCAAACATGGTGGATAAGGGGTCATGTTGTGGGGTTGTATGGCTGCATCTGGTGTAGGAAACTTAGTTGTCATCGACGGTTCAATGGCCAAAAAAAAACAGTGTACCTTAATATTTTAAAAGAAGACCTACTACAATGTGCTCTAAAGTTAAAGAGCACATTGCAAAATATTGGAGCAGACGTCACCAAAAATTGGTCGATTCAATGCCACGACGATTAAAAGAAGTCATTAAAAATATAGGCTACTCCACAAAATATTAAACTATTAAAAAAAACTATTTTCCTATTAAAAATTAGAAACTGTGTGAATATTTTTGTCCCCCTTAAAATCGAACTTTGAAACATTAGATAATTATTTTTCTGAAATGTGCCACCTTATGTTTAGTTTTCCATATATTTCCATAAGTTATATGTAAATAAACATTTTTGTTGAAATCCGTACGAATGTTGGGGCCTTCGTTTAAAAAATATGGACGATTAAAGATAAATCTGTATGCTGTGTGAATATTTATGTCCGGCACTGTATGTGTAATAAAACTGAGATAATTTATGTGAATTTAGTGCTGGAAACACTTTCAATATATTCAAATCAATCTCCCCATTTAGTGAATGAATTTGGGGACTATCATTTTGAAATTATCGGTTCAACTTATTGATATCAATTTTCCAAAAAAACTTTTTTTTTTAAAAAATAAAACTTTTTGCGTCTCAAAAACCTTTAAAAAAAGGGAAAACTTGACATATGGTAACACTGCACAGCACACATATTGTAGAAAAACAACAACCACGTTGTTTGAGCACGTTGCGTTTGCGCTTATTTCATTTTTGTTGTTGGTTGTTGCTATTGTCAACAAATAATTGAGCAACGCAACTACTCCCATCAAGGCGAATCTAAAGGTGACGCGAGAACTAAAACATGTACAAAAACAACAGGTACTTTGTTTTTGTTAAAAGATAATTGAACTGTCAAAGTTGCTTCTTGTTGTTTTTGCTTTTGGGTTAGTTGTATTTTTCGCCACAACAACCACAAGTGAATTGACAGTTCACTTGTCTAAACAATTCGCCTTGACTCCCATATTGTTATTCTATTTTGTTTAGCCGTTTTTAACCATGAATGTAAATAACAAACATTTCAGAAAAAGCTTTTTGTTCGATTGTTGTGTTGAATTCTTTTAATACCTTTAAACCAGCGAAATGCAAACTCATACCACTACAGTTTTTAGATATTGTAGTTGTATGAGTTGAGAATTATTCTCTGGCAAAAACAAAAACAACTAGCTGAAATAATGAAATAAACAAACATAAAAGCGTAACACAACCTGCTTCTATCAATGCTCATGCGAGACTGACTGTTTTTATACAATGTGTGTGCTTGCGTACAAAGTAAATTAATAAAGTAGACTCAGTAGAACAGCTGACTATTTTTTTTACTTTGGTCTGAACTGTCAATTCACTTGTGGTTGTTGTGGCGAAAAATACAACAAGCCCAAAAGCAAAAACAACAACAGGCAACTTTGACAGCTCAGACCTTAAACCAAAAACAAAATTGCTTGTGGTTTTTGTAAATGTTGTATTTGTAGTAGTACTGTCGCTACTTTATTAATTTACTTTGCTTGCGTACATGCAGCGTTACCATATGTCAAGTTTTCCCTTTTTTTGCAAGGTTTTTGAGATGCAAAAAGTTTTATTTTTTTAAAAAAAAGTTTTTTGGAAAATTGTAAATTTATGATATCAATAAGTTGAACCGTTTATTTCAAAATGATGTTCCCAAATTCATTTACTAAATATGTTAATTCATTTATTTAGGAGCTGAAATTATCTCAGTCTAATTATATGTACGAATTGGGTTTTATAATTTTAGTATGTATGTAGTTAAAAAAAGTTTTTTTTGTTGAAAAAAAGTTTTTTTTTTAGAAATAAAAAGTTTTCTTCAAAAAATTTATGGCAACACTGCGTACATGTGAAAATAAAAACAAGAGAGCTCATTGCATTTCGCTGCTTTAAACATAAGTGGCAAGCAGTGATGTTAACCGTACGGTAATTACCGTATTGTACGGTAATTTAGACCTCCGTACGGTAGGCAGGTAATTTCTACATTTGTACGGTAATTTTAAAAAGTTTAAATTTTTAAAAATTATATCCCAAACGTTATATTTCCATAATGTGTCTACATATAATGTACATATTTCTCATTAAAATAATCATAAAACTTTGAGGATGATGATAACCAACTACCACTAGACAAAATATATCTACGCGGTAAAGTAATCGCAAGTCTTTCAAGTATTGATATTTCAACATACAAATTAGTATTAAAAACTGATCGTAATAAATCCCCAATTGTTCGATATCAATATTTTCATAATTCCTTTAGTTTTGCATTTCCCAGAAGCTGTTGAAATGGATGAATTTAAATAAATAGATACGGAATTTATATTATAAGGCAAATAAATGATGTTGATAAAAATGGCATTCTGCTGTTTTACAAACATGATCCTATATTCAAAACCCACTATCTTTGATATTCACGAAAATTACTTTTTGATAGTAAAATGTTCAGTAAAACAGCCCTCATCTATGGTGTAAATTTCCTACAACCTATTGTCTTTTGCAGTTTTATTTGCATTTTTGTTATTTCTCTATATTAAACAATTATTTTTTTCCGAATGCAAAAGCCTCTATCTTTTCAAATAATTTTCAAATATTTTTTTGGAATAATTTCTTCTTGCAATTCATGTTTTTCTACTAATTTTTGAATGCTGAACATGAATTTTACATTTTTCAATCATTTAAAAAAATTAATTATCATGAAAATATTTTACCATTTTGTTTTTGGAAAATATAATTTCCATGGCATAAAAATAAATGGTTAAAGTTGGAGTTTGCTTAAAAAGTGTCTACTTTTAAAGTTTTTTTTTTATCTTATGTTGTATTATTAGCCGTTATCTTAAATAAATCACGTTAAAAACTGACAGATGGCATAAATGAAATCAAAATTATTTAATTCTATTAAAATGCAAAATCCTCTATCTTTTCATTTTTATATACACATTGAATATTTGGAGAAGAAAAACCCTCTAGCATACCGAATTTTAATAACTCAAGTAATACGCGACAAAAAACTGTTTTTTGGCTTTCCTGAAAAGTTGTTTTTTAAGATAGAGAGTTTTGAATATAGGCCCCCGATATATTGAATTATAAAAATAAACCTGTTTCAATAAGAAAATATTATTATTTTTGTACTAAATTTTGGATACGGTAATTTTACCTAAAAAACGGTAATTTTTTTAGGGCTGTACGGTAATCGAAATTAAAAAGTTAACATCTCTGGTGGCAAGGCTATATACATACATATATGTAAGTTTGTCATTCCGTTTGCAATTTCTATAAAATTTTATGAAATTTAAACAGATTATGTAAACGATTCTATATTGGATTTGCTGTTACGGTTCCATATGTGTTCTCCTATTTTAAGATTTTCTTTTCTTTAAACAGGGATGGAAAATTAAATTTTTGTTAAAATTGTGTTAAAAAATTACTTTCTTCATCACCAGAGTACTTAAAATTTTAATCTATATATATAAAAGAGTAACGTTACTGACTGACTGACTGACTGACTGACTGACTGATTCATCATCGCACAGCCCAAACGGCTGAAGCTAGAATCACGAAATTTTAACTGTGGGTTCCTCCCTCCCCAAAACGATCCGATAAGAAGGGATTTTTGGAAATTCGAACGTTTAGGGGGTAAAAAAGGGTAAAAACGGGTAAATTCGGTAACCTTATATCTTCAAAACTAATAAAGATACAAAAAAACTTAAAATAGCATGTTACTCCATTTCAAAAATAAGCTGACAGGTGTTTCGTACTTTTTGGAAATTCGAAACTTTTAGGGGAGAAAACGGGTAAAAACTGTATTTTGGTACTTTTTTTGCACCCTGTGTATCTTTTAAACTAATAAACATAGAAACAAATTTTAAATCGTATTCTTTAATTAACAAAAAATAAAAAATATAAGTTTGGTACTTTTTGGAAATTCGAACCTTTAAGGGATAAAAATTGTATTAATTTTTGGTACTTTTTCATAAAATATGTTTTTCTATAATTTGACATAGACATACGAATATTTTATTATGAAATTTATTTTATTACATAAATTTATTTGAATGAAATTGTACCACCTCAATGGGGATAAAAAAGGTACCAAAAAGGGGATAAAATCGGGAAAATATATTATATTTGAAATTAAGCCAATTTAGATAATTTTTTTAACGTTGGTTCCTGGATTCATACAAAAATTAACTAACAGGGTGTTATTTGGAACTCGAGTACCAAGGTGTATATTGGGCCAAATCCGGGTAAACAGTTTGGTACTTTTTTTAAAACATATTTATTCTTGGGCACATTAACACAGATTTTAATATTTTGATACATGCCTATAGCATAAACAATTTTGGCAAAATGGAATATTTTTAAATTTCAAACTTGAGGGGTGTTCAAGTAAGAAAAGGGAAATTGGTACTTTTCTCCTAATGGTACTTTTTTAACATTTTAAATTATTTCAGTTATCGAGATTAAAGTTAGCTGATATGTATTTGAGTGAAGTTAGTGTTAGGAATAGGGGATAATATTTAGGTACCAAAATGTGTGAACTGTACTATAGGTACTTTTTTGTTCTTCTAATGGTACTTTTTTGAAATTTCTATAATAATGGACTTAGAAACATGAAATTAAACATATATGGTCCTAAGTGAGTGAGAATTCTAGGGGGAGACTTTTTGGTACTTTTTCTTTATTCTAATGGTACTTTTTGAATTTTCTATAACTATGGACTTAGAAACATGAAATTAAGCATATATGGTCCTAAGTAAGTGATAATTCTAGGGGGAGACTTTTTGGTACTTTTTCTTTATTGGAATGCTACTTTTTGTAATTTCTTCACCAATGAACCTAGAAACATGAAATAAAGCTTATATATAAACCGAGTGAGTGGGAAACCACAAGTGTGGGTTTTTTGGTACTTTTTCTATATTCTAATGGTACTTTTTTGAATTTTCTTTAACAATGGACTTAGAGACATGAAATTAAGCATATATGGTCCTAAGTGAGTGAGAATTCTAGGGGGAGACTTTTTGGTACTTTTTCCTTATTCGAATGGTACTTTTTGTAATTTCTTCACCAATGAACCTAAAAACATGAAATTAAGACCGGAGTGAGTGGGAATCTACAAGTGACTGCTTTTTGGTACTTTTTCTATATTCTAATGGTACTTTTTGAATTTTCTGTAATAATGGACATAGAAATATGAAGTTAAGCATATATGGTCCTAAGTGAGTGAGAATTCTAGGGGGAGACTTTTTGGTACTTTTTGTTTATTCTAATAGTACTTTTTTGAATTTTCTATAACAATGAACTTAGAAACATGAAATTAAGCATATATGGTCCTAAGTAAGTGAGAATTCTATGGGGAGACTTTGTGGTACTTTTTCTTTATTCGATTGGTACTTTTTGTAATTTCTTCACCAATGAACCTAGAAACATGAAATAAAGCTTATATGGAACCGAGTGAGTGGGAAACTACAAGTGGGTGCTTTTTGGTACTTTTTCTATATTCTAATGGTACTTTTTGAATTTTCTATAATATAATGGACCTAGAAATATGAAATTAAGCGTATATGGTCCTAAGTGATTGAAAATTCAAGCGGATACCTCATGGTACTTTTTGTTTATTCTAATGATACTTTTTTTAATTTTCTATAGCAATGGACTTAAAAACATGAAATTAAGCATATATGGTCCTAAGTGAGTGAGAATTCTAAGGGGTGACTTTTTGGTACTTTTTCTTTATTCGAATGGTACTTTTTTTAATTTCTTCACCAATGAACGTAGAATTATGAAATAAAGCTTATATGAACCCGAGTGACTGGAAAACCACAAGTGTATACTTTTAGTACTTTTTCTATATTATAATGGTACTTTTTTGAATTTTCTATAACAATGGACTTAGAAACACGAAATTAAACATATATGGTCCTAAGTGAGTGAGAAGTCTAGGGGGAGACTTTTTGGTACTTATTCTTTATTCAAATGGTACTTTTTGTAATTTCTTCACTAAGTGAGTGAGAAGTCTAGGGGAGACTTTTTGGTACTTATTCTTTATTCAAATGGTACTTTTTGTAATTTCTTCACCAATGAACCTATAAACATTAAATAAAGGTTATACGGACCCGAGTGGGTGGTCAACTACAAGTGGGTGCTTTTTGGTACTTCTTCTATATTCTAATGGTACTTTTTGAATTTTCTGTAATATAATGGACCTAGAAATATGAAATTAAGCGTATATGGTCCTAAGTGATTGAAAATTCAAGCGGATACCTCATGGTACCTTTTGTTTATTCTAATGGTACTTTTTTTTAATTTTCTATAGCAATGGACTTAAAAACATGAAATTAAGCATACATGGTCCTAAGTGAGTTAGAATTCTAGGGGAGACTTTTTGGTACTTTTTCTTTATTCGAATGGTACTTTTTGTAATTTCTTCACCAATGAACCTAAAGCAATGAAATTAAGCTTATATGGACCCGAGTGAGTAGGAAACCACAAGTGGGGGATTTTTGGTACTTTTTATATATTCTAATGGTACTTTTTTGAATTTCCTATAATAATGGACCTAGAGTTTCCAAAAAATCGAAGAATTTCAAAACCGCGGTTTCGGTTTTAAAAAATTAAAAACCGATCGGTTTCGGTTTTGTGATAATTTATTAAATCTTAAGTATTATAGAAACAAAATTAGTTGATAATATATGAAATGATATACAAATCTAAATTTCAAACTTGACGGGTTATGGTTTAGTGAATGCGAATTTAAAAGTGATAATCAATGGTACTATTTCCTTATTGCAATGGTACTTTTTGAATATTTTATAATAATAAACCTAAAAATTTAAAATTAGGAACACATTTTGCATTTTCTATAATAATGGACCCAGAAATATGAAATTAGACATTTACAATTAGATTCACAAAGTGGGACTTGATAGTACTATTTCTTTCTTCTAATTGGGGTGGCGAAGCGCACCGGGTCAGCTAGTATTTTCATATTACAGTAGCTTTATGTTGTAAACAGTCGTCTGTTATCACAAAATTGTCTATACAAAGTGCTGTTATAATAGAAAAGATTTTTAAAGAAAATGCTGTTTTTCATACGATTTTCTATAGAAAATAATGTTATACACAACATGTCCAAAAAAGTTATAGACAAGATTTTATACAGAAAAATATTTTATTTCCTATAGGAAAATGTTACACTCAAGATTTTCAACAGAAAATATAGTTATACCTACTTAAGATTTTCTATAGAAAATATTGTTATACAGAAGATTTTCTATAGAAAATATTGTTATACACAAGATTTTCTATAGAAAATATTGTTATACACAAGATTTTCTATAGAAAATATTGTTATACACAAGATTTTCTATAGAAAATATTGTTATACACAAGATTTTCTATAGAAAATATTGTTATACACAAGATTTTCTATAGAAAATATTGTTATACACAAGATTTTCTATAGAAAATATTGTTATACACAAGATTTTCTATAGAAAATATTGTTATACACAAGATTTTCTATAGAAAATATTGTTATACACAAGATTTTCTATAGAAAATATTGTTATACACAAGATTTTCTATAGAAAATATTGTTATACACAAGATTTTCTATAGAAAATATTGTTATACACAAGATTTTCTATAGAAAATATTGTTATACACACAATTTTCTATAGAAAATATTGTTATACACACAATTTTCTATAGAAAATATTGTTATACACAAGATTTTCTATAGAAAATATTGTTATACACACAATTTTCTATAGAAAATATTGTTATACACAAGATTTTCTATAGAAAATATTGTTATACACAAGATTTTCTATAGAAAATATTGTTATACACAAGATTTTCTATAGAAAATATTGTTATACACAAGATTTTCTATAGAAAATATTGTTATACACAAGATTTTCTATAGAAAATATTGTTATACACAAGATTTTCTATAGAAAATATTGTTATACACACAATTTTCTACAGAAAATATTGTTATACACACAATTTTCTATAGAAAATATTGTTATACACACAATTTTCTATAGAAAATATTGTTATACACAAGATTTTCTATAGAAAATATTGTTATACACACAATTTTCTATAGAAAATATTGTTATACACACAATTTTCTATAGAAAATATTGTTATACACAAGATTTTCTATAGAAAATATTGTTATACACAAGATTTTCTATAGAAAATATTGTTATACACAAGATTTTCTATAGAAAATATTGTTATACACAAGATTTTCTATAGAAAATATTGTTATACACAAGATTTTCTATAGAAAATATTGTTATACACAAGATTTTCTATAGAAAATATTGTTATACACACAATTTTCTATAGAAAATATTGTTATACACACAATTTTCTATAGAAAATATTGTTATACACAAGATTTTCTATAGAAAATATTGTTATACACACAATTTTCTATAGAAAATATTGTTATACACACAATTTTCTATAGAAAATATTGTTATACACAAGATTTTCTATAGAAAATATTGTTATACACAAGATTTTCTATAGAAAATATTGTTATACACAAGATTTTCTATAGAAAATATTGTTATACACAATATTTTCTATAGAAAATATTGTTATACACACAATTTTCTATAGAAAATATTGTTATACACACAATTTTCTATAGAAAATATTGTTATACACACAATTTTCTATAGAAAATATTGTTATACACACAATTTTCTATAGAAAATATTGTTATACACACAATTTTCTATAGAAAATATTGTTATACACACAATTTTCTATAGAAAATATTGTTATACACACAATTTTCTATAGAAAATATTGTTATACACACAATTTTCTATAGAAAATATTGTTATACACACAATTTTCTATAGAAAATATTGTTATACACAAGATTTTCTATAGAAAATATTGTTATACACATGATTTTCTATAGAAAATATTGTTATACACATGATTTTCTATAGAAAATATTGTTATACACAAGATTTTCTATAGAAAATATTGTTATACACAAGATTTTCTATAGAAAATATTGTTATACACAAGATTTTCTATAGAAAATATTGTTATACACAAGATTTTCTATAGAAAATATTGTTATACACAAGATTTTCTATAGAAAATATTGTTATACACAAGATTTTCTATAGAAAATATTGTTATACACAAGATTTTCTATAGAAAATATTGTTTTACACAAGATTTTCTATAGAAAATATTGTTATACACAAGATTTTCTATAGAAAATATTGTTATACACAAGATTTTCTATAGAAAATATTGTTATACACAAGATTTTCTATAGAAAATATTGTTATACACAAGATTTTCTATAGAAAATATTGTTATACACAAGATTTTCTATAGAAAATATTGTTATACACAAGATTTTCTATAGAAAATATTGTTATACACAAGATTTTCTATAGAAAATATTGTTATACACAAGAAAATATTGTTATACACAAGATTTTCTATAGAAAATATTGTTATACACAAGATTTTCTATAGAAAATATTGTTATACACAAGATTTTCTATAGAAAATATTGTTATACACAAGATTTTCTATAGAAAATATTGTTATACACAAGATTTTCTATAGAAAATATTGTTATACACAAGATTTTCTATAGAAAATATTGTTATACACAAGATTTTCTATAGAAAATATTGTTATACACAAGATTTTCTATAGAAAATATTGTTATACACAAGATTTTCTACAGAAAATATTGTTATACACAAGATTTTCTACAGAAAATATTGTTATACACAAGATTTTCTACAGAAAATATTGTTATACACAAGATTTTCTACAGAAAATATTGTTATACACAAGATTTTCTACAGAAAATATTGTTATACTCAAGATTTTCCACAGAAAATATTGTTATACTCAAGATTTTCCACAGAAAATATTGTTATACTCAAGATTTTCTACAGAAAATATTGTTATACACAAGATGTCCTATTCTACAGAAAATATAGTTATAGACAAGATTTTCTATAGAAAATTATTTTATTTCCTAGAGAAAAATGTTACACTCAAGATTTTCAACAGAAAATATAGTTATACACAAGATTTTCTATAGAAAATATTGTTATACACAACATGTCCTATTCCACAGAAAATATAGTTATAGACAAGATATTCTAAAGAAAATTATTATACCCTTCACCATGAGTGGCAAGGGTATATATGTTTGTCATTCCGTTTGTATTTTCTACATTTTTCATTTGCGACCCCACAAAGTATATAGTATATTCTGGATCGTTATAGATAGCGGAGTCGATATAGCCATGTCCGTCTGTGGGTTGAAATCGACTTTCCGAAGAAATCGGTTCACAAATGGCTGAGATATATTCTTGACCTATATCTGTATTACTAAGTCATTAATATAGACAATATGGATATCTAACGATAGATATTTCAAAGACCTTTGCAACGACGTATATAAGACCATAGTAAGTTGGACCTACAATGGGTCAAAATCGAAAAAATATTTTTTAACCCGAATTGGTTTTTTCACTAAGTTTAAAAAAAAATTAAAAAACAATTTCGAAAAAAAAAAAATTTCAAAAAATTGGAAAAATAAAATTTAATTTTTGTTTACCTAAAAATATTTAAAATTTTTATTTTAAAGTATAATTTGGTGAAGGGTATTTAAGATTCGGCACAGCCGAATATAGCTCTCTTACTTGTTTTTAATTAAAGTCATATTATGTTATGTTATATCATTTATTTATTTATTTATTTTTAATGTAAATAAGTATATGCATAGTGTTTTCATAACTGGAATGCAATAAAATATTTCCATTTTAATGCAAGAAGCAGAATTGGAAACATTATCTTCTCTCTGGACACATTTTAGACATAAATTTAGATATAATAATAATACACTAAATGGATAGAATTGGTAGGTATCATATGCGTGGCACGTTTTTTCCCGCACTGTGACACTATTACGATAAGAAAGCGATATCATATTCGATGAGTTTCAACTTCAAGATGATACGTTTGGGACACTTTTTGGATAGTAATTGTTGGCAGGGTAGTAGTTAGTATTAAGTTAGTATGAGTTTGTTACCTGTGGACTGTAATAAATGAATATATAATTTTTTTTTTTTTTCAAATAAATGTGAGTCATTAAGGACTCCTGTTGTTTTATTCAATTTTGAGCCATTAAGGACTCCTGTTGCGATCAAAGAGATCGTTACTTAAATTAATATGGGGATAATCCTGAAATAATCCATCCAAAAATGGTGTATTGAGCAAGTGGAAGCCCAGCGCTCGTATGTATCTTCCCTTTTAAAATAAGCGGAGCAACTTCAGGTCCCAAAACCAACGCTACATTGCCCGAGTGATTGAATGTAGGATCCGCTAATTGAAACCCTTGAAACGGTTCCAATATCGAATCCGGCACTGGAGGAGTCTTGATGCGGTTCATTTTCTGAACTTTAGTCGTTATATAGAGGCTTTGAAATGTGTCATGAAGTGACTCGATTTTCACCCTACAGTACTCGTTCTTATCAATTTTAATCACGGGCAAGTGAAGTTTGGCTATCATTTCAGCACATATGTAACTGTTTTGACAACATAAGTGCAAAACAGAAGGTAATACAACTTTAGATTTTTCCAAACATAGCTTGACTTGCAAACTGACTTGAAACTGCCTGACGTATTGGGACCTGATTTAAATTGGAAATCGGTCGCTTTTGAGTCTTCGAAGTGGTATTAGTATGGAGTAAAGACTTATGATTTTTTTTTGCAATATTTGCAGGAGGCAATACTCTTGCTCTGTCCGCTTGACAAACAGCGAGAGCAAAGTCTATGCAACGCTACAGTGCGTAGCTTGCGTTCCATACTCATATCCCTGAATTTGTAGCAAAATCGAAGAGGATGGTTCTTATTACAAACGGGACATTTACGACTCGTACGATTGTGCAAAGAACCCTGACCGGTCGAATTCGAGTCCGAAGATTCCACCTGTTCTATGTATGTAACTATGGATGGTTCCATTTCTACTGTTATAGTTGGCGTATTGCTAACAATAACAGGTGCGACGGTTGTCTCCGAAATGGACGGAGCTGGCAAAGACGTTATATTATCTAGAGTTGCTACTTTTATTGAAACGATGTTAGGAACCGATGCGGTATTGGCGACATCCATCGCATCATCGTAGTCCAAAAGACCATCATCAAACAAATCGGTAGCAACATCCATAGTTGTGGTAGCAGCGTCCATTTTCTAGTAAAAGGAAAAGGTTAGTAAAAGTAAATTGATATAAAAGTGATAAGTGAATTAAACATACAAAACAACAAGTTTAGTTATAGGTAGATAAACGACACCATTTGATGTGCGAACATCCGCGGCGCGAAAGCGACCATCAGTACCAGTATAAACATTCACAACAATGCCTAACTTCCTCGCAGTTGCCGGTAATTGCTCATTTCTGATGACGACTAGATCATTTATAGCAATATCTTTTTGTGGATCTTGCCACTTAAATCCTTTATGCAGATTCACTAAATATTCTTCTTTCCATCTTTTACAAAATTAATGAATGAATGCCTTATGTTTACGATAACGATTTCTGTTCAAATTATCTTCCTCGGAAAGGGTGACCGTTGTTAAAAAAACATTAACAGACTTGTTTCGCGAAACATCAATAGATCCCGTCAGAACTCAACCAAATACAGTCTTCTGAGCCATTAAATTTCCAATTATATTTTTCTGAACTTCGCCAAGTATTAGATGCGGGTATAATTCAGCTCCTAGTAGAATATCAACTGCCCTGCTTTGATAAAAGTTACTATCTGCTAATTGCAAATTAGGTAATTCACTTCTTATATCCGAAGGACAATTAAAAGAAGGCAAATTACCAGATATTGAAGGTAAAACGATAACAGAAGTCTCCAAACCAATACTTTTATCTAAAGGAGAACCAACACGAATAGTACAAATCTTTCTCGAAGTTGTAGAAGCTTCCTCATGAACACCGGAAATCGTTACATTCGTAGAATGTGACGGAAGTCGCAGTTGATTTCGCAAATGTTCCGAAATGAAAGATGCTTCTGAAGCTGTGTCGATTAAGGCCCTTGCCAGATACGTGGTATCATTGCAAATAATGGAGACCATATCAGTTCCCAATAACACAGAGGAATTCTGTGATATATGATAGACTTGTCTATTTACATTAGACAGAGCGGCTGCAGAAGTAGTTGGTCCCTGTGATGTCAACTCAGTCGATCGAACAACTGGTATCGAAGTAATATTATTAGCTGGGGATGATTGTGGCGAATTGTTAGCTACCGTTTCACGATGAAGTAAGGAATGGTGTCTCTTATAAATAAAACAACTATGTTCACTCTTACAATCCTTAACTTCATGTGTTCTCGCAAGAAACGGACATTCTTTTAAACTGACGACAAAAACGTAATAAATGGTCCTGGTTATTACATAAAAAATACAAGTATTCGATGTACTTGTATTTGAAACATGAACCTTTACCTTCCGTTCATTGCCCTTTTTGTCAGTTTCGGAACATGTCAAATCGCGAATGCAATCTAAAGTCTGAATCCTTTCGGTTAAAAACTTGTCCAAATCTTTCCATAAAGATAAGGCAGTTTTATCCTTAATACTTTGTTCCCAAAGTGTAACTGTCTGAGAGGGTAATCGTTGAATACCAATAAAAACTATTATTGGATCCCAATTCTGAGTTGAAATCTCATAAACTAACATAGCCGTTAAGAAGCTATTAATTCCCCGCTGTAACTTCTTTAGTGACGAACTAGTTTCCTTAGTCACAGTATCCAAGGCAAACAAACACTTAGATACAATCTCCCTTGCCTCATCATCAGTTCTTTTTACCAAATAACATAATCTCTCAATATTACTGAGGCGGCTGTTATTTATATATAAAGCAGTAAAAAGATCCCTAAACGTAGGCCATGAAAGATAATCGCCACTGAAGATGTCCGTATCACACGGCGGAAGCGGTAAATTATGACAGACGTTATCGAATTTTAATTCACAATTTTCGGCAGCGGAGTCTTTGGGTTTCGACTTAACTCATCAATCTTGATCTTCATTGCCTTAGAACAGCGCGCAAAAATATTAAGGGTACTCTGATATTTACTTTCAGCCGCTTTAATATCCTCTGGCTCTGCGGCATCAGATGATTCAAGATCATGCAAACACTTTTCGAAAGTAATCTTCACTTTTTCCCATAATAATTTCAATTCACTATTTAGAACTTCTATATAGTAGACGTGATATTCCTCTTCGCGAATCGTACTAAAATTTGCCTCAAATTTAATAACAGCGTCCGAAGCGCGTATAAAACGTTCAAGAGGTGTCATTGGCATTTTCAATTTTTCAAATAAATATTAGCAAAGAAGTGAACAACCCACAAACAATGAAGCGATGTTTAAATTTTACAAAAAAAAATGCAAATTTATATAAACTAGGGTATTCAATCGATTAACCGTTAATCGGTTAACCGATTAATTTTTAACGGTTAACTGTTCGAATAATTTGAAATTGCCGATTTTCAAATAACAAATAAACCGATTAATTTGTGTCGATTAACCGATTAACCGTAATTCCTTTTTTTGCACTTTAAACAATTTGTTTGTATTTATTTTTCCGTTTCAATTCAAATTCAAATTAAAATTAGATATTTTTGAACATCCAATAAACATGATTAGTGAGTATGTATAAAAACTGTTATATTTAATTTACATGTATTTAAAACTTTCTTTGTGTTTACATGTATAGACGAAACTTCTTTGAAATGAGGCTTTTTTCATATCTAAACAAAACTATTAAATAATCAAAATCTAAAACAATCCAAAAAGGAATATTCTTTATCATGCTTTCGATTTCTCCAACATATGCAATCAGCGAGAGAGTTTTTTTTCCAAGAAAAGTTTTATTAAATCTAAAGAAAAAAATCGTTTAAATTATATTCTTTTTATAAAAAAAATAATTTCAGATGATGTCACTAAAACCCTAAAAAACTCACATCGTTCATTTGCTACAACAACGTCATAATTCAAAAAAAGTAGTTTCGAGAAAAACGTCTTTGAATGTTTTATGACATTTTACTATTTCTTAAATAAATTTTCAACAAATCATGCGATTTCAGAAATATAAATAGTACATGTTAATATCTTTCTAATCCGTATTTAACCCAAATTTTTACTTATCAAATATATGAGAAAACATGAATTTTAATTTTGATGTTTACAACAAAAAAACACTCATACAAAAAATAACTGACTTTTTTGAAAACTGATAAAACTATATTTTTCAGTTCAAAAAACACGGATTTAGAGTTATGACGTTGTTGCAGCAAATAGGCGATATGTTAACAATAATTATCTCAAATACCTTATTTGCTGTTTTTTATGTTTTTGTACACAAAATTCGTTGTTGTATTTTCAATTTAAAATTAACATATAAATTATTCGGTTAATCGAATAATTTTAAATTAACCGATTATTAACCGAATAAATCTAAACCTCGATTAATTATTTGCTCGATTAACCGATTAAACCAGAAACCCGATTAATTGAATACCCTAATATAAACTTTATAATAAAAAAATGTAATAGTCAAATCGACCGACAGTAGGGTGACTACTGATGTATTAGCAAAAGAAGGAAGAAGAAGATATGAATCTCACTAAGAAATTACCGACACACAAACAATGCTATTAATAAAATTCAACAAAATCACCGTAAAGTGCAACAAACTAAGTAATAATAAATTTAAAATGAATAAAAGAAAATTATAATTTGCAATTAATAATATTACAATAATAAAAATTATGTGCATATAAACACTTGCCATAATAGCATTCACTGTTCCACACACAATATAAAATATACACAATATATTTATCCACTTCAAATTAATTAGTTTTTTTATTATTATTTTTTTTTTAAAAAACTGCGGAAAGTTGTGTTACTTTATTTATTTAATTTGTAAAAGCACGAAAATATTAATTATTAATTATGGCTGTCCGTCCAAGTAAACAAACTCAGCCTTGATTAAATTGGTACCGATCGCAAAATGCCAAAAGGTACTGTATAAATTATTACACTTTTTGATAAAATCAATGCACAGTAATGTATTAATTCACAATGTAATAAATTTCCTTTTTTTATTTTGACAATAACTTGTTGTTTTTCTTTATATTCTTTTCTATATATATGGTTCTATTATTTCCAAATAAAGGGCACAAAAATTCCTTGGCAAGGAGACTTCCTTTTTTGGGTTGGAGGATGAAATTCTTTTGTGTTTTATCCGGTTCGAAGGACCAATGTTTCGGCGTATATCCGTTCCAAATCAATAAAAATAAAAACACAAGAATTATTAAATGGTTAAAAATTCAAAATAAAAGAGCAGAATCTCTTTCCTTTATTAAAAATAAAATTTTACCTTTTTTCAATATATAAAGCACGAAGTGCAATAAAAGGCTTCCAAAAGACGAATGAAGCATAAACTTATTTCTAAGTAGTTGGTGACAAAACAAAGTTTAAATACCGTTAACGGTTTACTCGTTGAAAATAGTTTTCCAACAATGATGTAAACTAAAGTAGTAAACCACTAGGATTTACCGAAAATAATAGATTTGTACTTAAACAGTCGGTATTCAAAATTTAATTAAAACAATTCAAAAACATTTTATTTTCATATGTATCGGGTATGTATTTTTAAATGCAAATAAGGCAAACAAAAATGTCAGGAAAATATAAAATAAAAAGAATTTTTTTTAGAAAAATATCAATCAACAAAGAAATAAAATATTTGTAATACCCCAGCAAAAACTTTACTTACCTAGTAAGCCAGCAAGTATAATTGGAGCAAAGCGATAACTACTTATTATTTGACTGAAACACTACTTACCATTGTTCGAGATTTTTAAAAAATTCAGGGGTCAAGCTTACAAATGTACTTACAATCAGTTGAGAAATAAGTAGTAAATTCACAACAAGAATATGTAGCTAAAAAAAAAACACAATATTGCCTTGTGTGGGAATCGAATAGTCACATTATTTGCTTGTGTTTGATAGTCAAGCTGCTAACTCACTGCTCCATGTACGAGTTATTTTATTGGAAGTTAACAATAGTTTTAACATCAACATATAAATGAATATGATATGAACAAAAAAATTAATGGCTTTGAAAGGTGGCGAACCACTAACCTCCCGTTTTCCAGACAAACACACTACATAGCTGTGCTAAATGCAAAAGTTCATTACCAGCCTGTATAAAAATAAGTACTTATTCTAGTAAATAAAATAATGTGCTGGGTAACCACCACTCCTTACAAAAGAATGCATGAAATAACTAGTTGTCATTACTAAAATTCACAAAATTTTTGCTGGGACTAGTGTAAACAAGAAATGTTTTTTTTTCGAAACGATTTTTTGAAATACCGAATGATTTCAATAATATTTTAAATTTGAAAAGTGTTAATACTCAGTATTGCCGTCTATAAATACCTTTATATTTTATATGATTTCTATTAAAAATTCTTTTTTATAGTTTTTTTTTAAGTTTTTTCCGGAATTTCTCAAAGAAAATATGTTTATTGATTTGCTTTCAAAATCCAAATGAAAATTTTTCATATATATTTTTCAAAGCAGAGTAAAATAATTTATATTTTAAATTTCTAAAAGTATTTATTTCCCAATGAGTAATTTTGATTATGAATGGACCTCACATACTGCAATTCTAAGTTCTCATGTGGACTTAAATGTAGCATCTATAAACTTTGTTATTATCTCAGGCACGTGGAGACGTTGTTAAAAAATTGGAGAATACAAGTGAATGAAATCAAAAGCAAGCACATAACGTTTTCACTTAGGAGAGGAAGTAGTCCACCAGTGACACTAAACAGTGTGAACATCTCACAGTCTGATCACGTCACATACCTTGGCATTCATTTAGATAGACGACATACAATATTATAATAAACGTTTAAAAAAAAAATTATGCAGCAGGTATTTTTTTTTTTTTAAATTTTACTTCAATTTTTTAGCAGAGTTCATGTCAGGAACTTTTTTAGCCTTGTATGTTTTTAAACCTGCATTGGCTTTAACTTTTCGTACCAAATAGTTCGAGCACTCTGCTAATCGGACAGCTTTCCTACCGGATGTGTTGGGAGCTCTTTTGAAAATGCTTTCTATTTATTTTCTTTAGACACATGATGAGGACATTCCTTCTACCTGAACCAGGTATTCTATCAAAGCCAAGTTCTCCTGCTACTGTTTAATTTTTTTTTTTTTTCATCATTTATTTATTGTATCTTCATTATTTAATGAACTAACAATAAGTGGTTCAAATCTTATATCTAATATTATTATTTAATTAGTCCAGCCAGTGCCGGACGAAAAAATTTTGTGTTCATGGTTGTTTTGGTTAAATTGGCATTCTTCCTTCTAGATTAGGTCTGCTGTGTCCCTCCTTCTTAATCGAGTGTGGCCACGGTTATCTAATATGTTGCGGGCCAGCGGGTTTGGGTGAACTTCAAGTTTTTTTAAAATATTTTTGTACGTTTTTCGAGATTTCAGTTTTTACAATAGGCACGTTTAGATCTTTGTGTATATTCGCGTTTTTGATATACCAGGGGGCAACTGTGATCATTCTTAGAAACTTGTTTTGGCGTCTTTGGATCTTTTCTACATTTGACGCTGAGGCCGTGCCCCATAACTGTATGCCATAACACCATATCGGTTTTATGATCATGTTATAAAGTAGAAGTTTACAATCTAAACTAAGCGTGGAGTTTCTGCCAATAAGCCAATTAATTTGAATTGATTTCAATTTCATTTGAGTCAACTTTGCATCTATATGACTTTTCCATGTAAGGCGACGATCGAGATGTATTCCGAGGTATTTCACTTCCGATTGTTGAATTATTGTTTGGTTATTGATATGAATAGGGGGGCATGATTCTCTACGCAATGTAAATGTAATGTGTGTACATTTTTGCTCGTTGACTTTAATTTTCCATTGTTTTAACCATTTTTCTAATTCAAATATGTGGTTTTGTAAGTAACGAGACGTTTCTTGAGTGTTTTCATGAATGCTTAGAATAGCAGTATCATCAGCAAATGTTGATGTATGAGTGCGATTGTTAGTTGGCATATCAGACGAATACATCAAATATAAAAAAGGTCCCAGGATACTGCCTTGGGGGACTCCAGCTTCAATGGGTTGTGCAGTACTTAAAAATTTTCCCTCTTTAACCTTAAATGTTCGACCAGTTAAATAGCTTTCCAACAGCTTATGTGTGTTTGCCGGTAAATTTTGACTCAATTTGTATATTAATCCAGCATGCCATACCTTATCAAACGCTTGAGAGATGTCGATGAAGAGTGCAGAACAGTATTTCTTTTCTTCAAACGCTTTTCTCACCATATTTACAAGTCTATGGGTTTGTTCGATAGTACTGTGTTTTCTTCTAAATCCAAATTGATGATTCGGAATACAATTGTTTTCAGTTAACATCGGGTACAACTTGTTCATAAGTATCTTTTCAAATAGCTTTGATATATTAGACAATAGGCTGATGGGTCTGTATGATTCTACTTTTGTGTGATCTTTTCCCGGCTTGGGTATCATCTAGTGAAACCTTCCATTCTGGAGGATAATATTCAAGTCGTAATATAGCATTCAAAATAAAAAGAATTATTTTTATTGCTATCCGGGGTAGCTCCATAAGCATCTTGTAGCTGATCTTGTCCATACCAGGCGCTTTCTTGGGATTTAAATCAGCAATAACATTTTCGATCTCTCGAATCTCAAAACGTAGGGGTACGGCTGCTCCAAAATAGGGTGCAACAGGTGGCAACTCAATTGCTTCGTTTGATGTGTTCGGTGTAAATACTTTTTTTAAATGATTAACAAACAGATTCCCTTTTTCAGTATCATTTCTTGCCCAACCACCACTTGAATTTCGCAAGGGGGACTTACATATAACAGGTCTTTTAAGATTTTTTGTTGCTCGCCATAATGAGTAATCCGATTGCGGGGTTGCGTCCAGGCTTTCTAAATATTTATTCAATGATTCCATTTTTCGAAATTCCAAGAGCTTTTTAAGTCTTTTTATGCAATCTTTAAGCTTCGATTTTAGTTGGGGGGATCTGTGCAATTGCCACTCTCTTCGAAATCTTCTTTTTTCATTTAAGAGCCGTTCGACATCTGCAGAATTAATTCTATTATATCTGAATTGTCGGGGGGTTTGGGTAGCATGTTGAGCAGCCATTCTGAGATTTTTATCGAAATTGATAAGAGAGTGATCGATGTTTTCTGGTGTTCTTAGCGGTATGTTTTCCGAGCAATGTGTACTGAGGTATTTTTTATATTTGATCCAATTTATTCTTGTGCCTGCCATCGCTAAATTACCAGTCGGGGATACAATTTCTAGGGGGCTCAATAAAGTAATAATAGTGGGTGAGTGATCTGAAGATAGTTCCAGCGAGGATTCAATTTGAATCATTTCTCTAGGTATATTTTTCATCACGCTAAAATCAATAACAGCCGTTCGAAAGCACATGCAAGCTACTGTTTAATAACATTGGAATCAGTTTGACGGCAGACCTTTGATTGTTTGGCCAAGTTGGGTTTTGTTGAATACATTTAATCGTTTTAGTACGGACTTTTTTCTGGGGGGTTACTCTGTATTGCGATGCGAAAGCAAGTTCGATGCGATAAGAATACAATTAGTACTCTGTATCGTCTACGCAAACGCTTTCCCAAAATAAGCAACACTGGTACCACAAAATAAACAATAGCGAAATGAAATGTCAAAACTTGTAAATAAAAATATTTTAAACACATTTGTTTGCGATGCGAAAACGGAGTAGAGGGTACCAATTGTTAAGTTTTTCTTTCGCATCGCAATAGAGAGTAACCCCCCTGGTCACTCATTTTAATCAGATTAACAACAAATGAAAATAATTGACATTAAACATAATAACTGACATGCTTTACAAAGGTAACTGAAAAAAATCAAATAATACTTGGGTTATAAGATTTAATGAAAAGTGTGTGTTAAGAATTTTTCGATCTCAGTCCTTAGAACGACAATTACGTGCACATTTCTATTCTTTCAAATTAAATTGCAAATGTAATTTTTTATTGCAAAATTTTAACAAAAATTGCATTTATTCCCCTTGTAAATGCAAAACTTCAAAGGGCTTGCGGCACGTCCAACTGATTTACCTAAAATTTTTGCAGGATGATTTTTTTACCAAATTTTTTGACTAATATAGTAGTAATTATATACTCTGTCTATACTATTTATTTATTAACACATTTTACGTAATTCCAGATTCCTTAAGTTCTGCTGAGCTAATTAACCACGAAGCAAATACGGGTGCAAATCTAACTGAAGAAGCGTCCCTTGTTATTGACACGAAGAAAGTCAGTAATTTGAAAGAACTGAATGGAGATGGGGAGAATATTGGAAGCACAATGCCGAATGTAAGAACATCTTTTAAGGATGCATATGTGGTATTTGATGGTGAAATTGATATGAACAGCAACTATACTGGATATTTGGAGGTTATAGGTAAGTGTCAATATTTAGAAATTATATACATAAAACAATTATGATATTTTATTATTAAAAACGATATTGTTCTAATGTTGCTACTTTAAATAATTTGTTAGTGTTACGTTTTTATTCAAACAACTTCTACAATGACGACAAACAAAATTTGTACAAAAAATGTTTTGATAAAATAAGTTGTTGAGTTGATTTAGTATAAATGCGAAACAATGCGAAAATTCAAAATTTTTCAATTTTAAAATCTATTGTTTTAGGCTTGGAAAGGTATTGCAGGACTGTGTTTATACGATTGGCAATTTTTTTTTTGTTAACCAAGAAGTCTTCTTCTCGAATGAAATTGGTCTAAAATTGTTACTGAAACACCCGGTATTATAAGTACATATAACTCGTTAACTATAAAAAATAAATAGATACATGGGAGAATCTATCATAAAACGAAAGGAAAGTCGATATTTTTGAATATATCATTTCCATAAAATTTTCAACATATATGTATTATAGTACATATCGTACTCGTTCAACAATTTTGTATTACCTCAAAATTTTTAAAATTTCACTTTTTGCAAGAAATCAACTAACAACATCAATTATATCGAGCCCTAACCGCAAAAATAACGTAAGCGCCATTTTTTCAAAATTGACTTTTTAATGAAAATCGATAGAAAACTTTCGTGCGCATCAACACACGAAATAATGAAAATTAAGTGTTTATATATACAGAGATATCGCAATTTCAATTATATCGTAAGCGACACTCACCTTTTTGCTTTACCGCAAAAATAACGTAAGCGACATAAAAGCAAAAAGGGGCGGTAAATGAAAGTAAGAGTAGCCGAAGAACTAGAGAGAAAATCAAAAGAAATTGAAATACAAAAAGATAGATGTACTAAGGAGTGAGATCGAAAAATTCTTAACACACGTTTTTCATTAAATTTTTTAACCCAAGTATTATTTGAATTTTTTTTTGATCAAGTTACCTTTGAAAAACATGTCAGTTATTATGTGTAATGTCAATTATATTAATTTTTTTGTTAATCTGATTAAAATGAGTGACCAGAAAAAAGTGCGTACTGAAATTATTAAATATTTTCAACAAAACCCAACTTGGTCTTACAAAAAGTTGGCCAAGCATACAAAGGTCTGCCGTCAAACTGTTTCCAATGTTATTAAACAGTACCGGGAGAACTTGTCAGTTGATAGAAAACCTGGTTCAGGTAGAAGGAATGGTCCACATGATGTTTCTAAAGCCAAAAAAATAGAACGCATTTTCAAAAGAGCTCCCAACACATCCGGTAGGAAAGCAGCCCGGTTAGCTCAGTGCTCGGACTATTTGGTACGAAAAGTTAAAGCTAATGCAGGTTTAAAAACATACAAGGCTCAAAAAGTTCCTGACAGGAACGCTACTAAAAATTTAGAGGCCAAAAACAGAGCACGGAAATTGAAGTCAAGTTTTATAAAAAAATATTCTTGCTGCATAATGGATGACGAAACGTATGTTCTGGCAGATTTTTCGCAACTTCCAGGTCAAAAATTTTATGTTGCTGATGCTCGAGGGAATGTTGAAGAAAAGTTTAGGACCCAAAAGCAGACAAAATTTCCCAGAAAGTTCTTGGTATGGCAAGCAATATGCAGTTGCGGCAAAAGAAGCCACTCATTTGTTACAACGGGCTCTATAAATACCGAAATTTACATCAAGGAATGTTTACAAAAAAGGCTGCTTCCATTCATAAGACTTCATAATGTGTCCACTTATTTTTGGCCTGACTTGGCATCCTGTCACTATGGCAAACAAGCCCTTGAGTGGTACAAGAACAATAATGTGGTATTTGTACCAAGAGAGGCAAATCCTCCAAACTGCCCGGAGCTAAGGCCAGTGGAGAGATATTGGGCTCTTGTTAAAAGAGAATTGAAGAGTACAAAAAAGGTGTCCAAAAGTGTGGTAGATTTTAAACGGAGATGGACTACATGTTCGAGCAAAGTGACAGAAAGCACTATAAAAACGTTAATGGAAGGGTTTCCGAAAAAGGTTCAAAATTTCATCACTAGTGATTAAAACTATAAAAATAATTTTTTTTGTAAATTGTAATAATAATTTCAATCAAATAAAAAAAAAATTAAAGCTGTAAGTTTAGTGGTTTCTTTTTTATAAACATATATGTATGTTAAGAATTTTTCGATCTCACTCCTTAAATGTGATCAAGGAAATCCAAACAGAAGAATTTAAGTTTAAGCATTTTTTTGAAGGAACAAAAACAAAGGGAAAATGTTTTGTTTTTATGTGCTAGTTTCGACCTTCAAAAAGTTTTGAATATGCCTCATAGTAAAACAAGTAAGAAAGTATGGTTGGTCAAGCCCGACCATATAATACCCTACACTAAGAAAAAGAGATTTATGTCTATATTAAAATTAACTATGTTGAATTTTATGTGTATACCAACATTTTTAAGAGATTTATGCACGTTAAAGTGATTTTTGGAAGCGGGTCTTATATGGGAGCTATAACTAATTATGGGCCGATCACAATAACATTTGGTGAAATGAATTCTGTATATATAAGACTTATATGGAGCGAAATTTGTGGATATATTCATATAAATTAAACATTTATGTCCGATAAAGTCCAATTTCGGTAGGACATTTCAGCCAGTTTCAATAGGCTCCGTCCTTGGGCAGAAAAAATTATATCGAGCCCTTAGCGCCAAATTATCGTAAGCGACATTTTCTAAATTTTTTTTTTATTGCAAAAATTAAAATTTTATGGACCGACTGATGTTTTAGCGTTCTCAGAATATCAAAATTGTTAATAACTTCAAAATTATAGGGGGTAAGATTTTATCGTAAGTTAATGTTTACCTTTTACAGTAAACGAATTTTATCGTAAGCGACACATAGTGGAATAGAAAAAAAGAAGGAAATAAATCTGTAACTTCTAAACAGTTAGATTGGTTTGAATGAAATTTCACATGCGAAAAGAAGAAGTGCTGTCGAGTTTAAGTTCGGAATGTGGACCTCATGGGTCCACCAGGGACGCGATCAAGGGACCTCAAAGTAGGACACCTCGGGTATGTTACATTTTTAAAACGATCCTATTTCTTTGTTTGTGTTCCGATTTCAAAAAAATTACAAATATAAAATGTTTTCTTCGAGCGCTACAAAAGACCTAATCCTAGCTATCAATTACCTCTTATAGCTTAGGAGATATTCGCATTTGAAAATTAAATTTTCAATATTTTTACCCAACCTACTCCAGTTTTTTGATAACAGCGTATCCAAATATGTGTCAAGTAGAAAAAGAACTGTTTAAAAATAATGACTAAGTGCAAAGTTATATGCATTTGAATTTAAAAAATTTTAAAAAGCCGATTTTTCGCTAATTTTTTGGGAAAAAAGAACTGTTTTTCTTTTTAAGTTATCACAAAAAATGTCTAAGAGGATGTATAAGGAATTAATACTTTCTGAAAGCTAAGTTTTCATAAAATATTTAAAATGAAAAAAAAATTAACAATTTTTGTTACCGAAGGGACCAGGTCCATTCAAAAAACACCTATCTTTTATGTAAAATTAAACTTTAGGGCAAAAATTCGATATCAAAAAAACAAAAAAATTCCATTTTTGGGATTTTTCAACACTTTTTTAGGAATTGCGGGATTGCTGATAACAAATTTCAAAATTCGTTTTTATTTTTCCAGTTTGAATAGAAAATTTTACATAACTGTGAAATTTCATTAAAAACTATTCATAAATAAATATTTTATTTCAATTCGAAAAATTTGTATCTATGCAAAAATTCAATAAAAAACATTTTTTGTCATATTTTTCAATAAAGTATTCCATGAATTTTTTAATTGTCAATAATTATAAATATTTTTGAAAAATAGACAAATAGCTTGAACGAAATTATATTATATCGCATCATAACATTTTTAATTCTATGTATAAATTTCCAAATAATCGAAAAAACCTTCTCCTGTAAAATTTGTGTTTTGTCGCTTACGATAATTTGGCGCTAAGGGCTCGATATGTACAAAGTTGCGACCTGTACTCTGCGCACAAGCTTTACATGGACAGCCAGACGGACGGACGGACATCGTTTAAGAAAGTGAATCTGAGTCTTACCATGATGCCTGTTGATTTTATTCACAGCACAATAGAATCATTTACTCGAAACCGAACTGTATGGGTTCCTAGTGAGTGGCCTTCAGTTATTCGAAGTGCAAGAACAAACCCTTCCGGTTATGAGTGTATATCGTTAAAGCACTCTGATTTTCTAAACTGGAAAATGTTTTCTGATCTGCTTCTTCCAAAGAAAATAAGATTACAATTAAATACATCTATTTAGACAATAGCGAGGAGAAGACTATTAACATTGATTTAAATACTTCTACGGTCCATGGACCTCCTCCGCTATACAACACAGAATTAAAAATTTCGTCACATAAATTCAATGATATAAAAACTCTTTGCAATAAAAATAGTATTCCTCAATGTTTTCATAACGAATATATTGGCCTAAAACATTCCCAAAATATTAAAGACGCCTTAAACGAAACATATGAAGAAGATGTGCCTTAATTTATCTAAAAAAGGTATTATTTTGATTTGAGCCTTTATTCAAGTTAAAAATAAATAAATTGTTTTATTGAAATTTGGTTGTATTTTTGTTTTGTTGATAAAATAATAAAAAAATATCGAGAAGTTTTTTGCAATAATTGCAAATATTTTAAAGAAAAACAATGTAAATATTGTTACGTTTTAACCTTTTTAAAACGTTTGTTTATTTCCTTTAAATAACTTGCCAACTTACGATCAATGGTCAACTGAAAGCTTTTATTCAATGTTAATAATGCCCACAGATATGTTACAGTTTGCTATTACAGCACTGCTATTTGAAAGCTTTATGCTACTTTTAAATCAGCCGTTAAAAGCGTTATATTTGAATTCAAGTACAATTTCGTAACAATATATTTTCAAATGGAATTTGCTTATTATGAGGTATTAGGAATTTCAAATTCGCATAAAATTGAACCACAAACTGTTTTTTGTCTCTCCTGAACACTTAAACGTTTTTGAGTTAATACAGTATTGTCGAACGAGTACAATATGTATGTAGTATGTAGTATATTCAATTCAAATTTAAAAAAGTTCCAGTTTAGTCTAATCGAATCTCATTTGTATATGTTAAAAGCTTTAAAAGCATTTTTACAATCAATGTGGTCTACTTTAAAACCCTCCATATCTACCTCATGTATTATTTAAACTGGGTAGATTTTCTGATAGCTTGGATCGCACTTAAAATTTCCAAGTACATTTCATTTCTTTCGGACAAGAGTTTTAAAGGCTACATAACATTTTCGATTACTTCGAAGTCGGCCCAACTGTGTATTGTTTTTTTCAAGTTCAAAGAGGACATTTTTGTTTATTATTAGATAAATATTTTTAATATAGATATATAGTGGTAAATCTGAAGACCGCTATCTGGATTCTCCTGCAAGCAAGCCTGTTTTTGCAAGCACACAAACGATAATATTTTAAGATCTTTGAAATCGGATTATGTACTTTGAAATTTCATAGAGCCTCTCGAATAATCCTCTGCTAAGTCTATGTAAATTTCATTTCAATTGGATTCAAAATTCCCGTTTTATTTCTTAATATTTTCATTTTATCTCAGGTAAAACATATGTATTAATTTTTAGGTCATAACTTTAGCTTCTTTCTTGTAACCTCTTGGCAATACTGATCGTAACTCATGTGTTCAGGATTGCACCACTATACTTTCTTACTTTTCTTAATGTAATTCTAATCTATTTCTAATTTCAGTACGAAATGAAAGTTCTTTGCTAAGATCGTACAGTAGCTACTTCGAGGTCATTACACCAGGCGTTTCAGCGGAACAATTGTTTATAGAGGACGATGTTGCAGTAGTATTAAATATAGTTATTCTGTTTCTGGCTATTTTAATTGGAATCGTATTAGTGTTTTTACTAATATTATGTTTCGTTTATCGGGTGAATACAAAAAATACTGGAAGTGCGGAGGAAGTTATTAGTTTAAGGGATTCTTTAAGGTATTTTACCAAATCCAAATGTCACTTAAAATAAAAATTTAAATATGAAACATTTAACATTCCAGCCGCGTACTTTTTGGTGGTAGAGCAAATAGCCACAGGCATTTCATTGGCACAGCTAATGGAAAAGTTGCTGACATTGGACCAATACATAAATCAGATCTATATATGTCATATAAAAATCGACATAAAGACACAGATTACGGCTTCTTACGCGAGTATGAAATGTTACCAAACCGATTTAGCGATAGAACTACAAAAAATTCAGATTTAAAGGAAAATGGGCCTAAAAATCGATATCCAGATATAAAAGCGTATGACCAAACAAGAGTAAAACTTTCACAAATAAATGCTATTCAAGGATCTGATTATATTAATGCAAACTTTGTAATTGGCTACAAAGAAAGAAAGAAATTTATTTGTGCACAAGGACCCATGGAATCCACTATACACGATTTCTGGCGAATGATATGGGAACAACACTTAGAGATTATTGTAATGTTGACGAATCTAGAAGAGTATAATAAAACAAAATGTGCCAAATATTGGCCGGAAAAAATTATGGATTTGAAGCAATATGGAGATATTTCTGTCAAATTTGTTACTGAAAAAAAGAATGGAGATTATTTAGTTAGAACTTTGGATATATTTAAGAGAAATTCCATAAATGAGGACGAAGAAGAAAGTCGACAGATCACACAATATCATTATTTAGTTTGGAAAGACTTCATGGCACCAGAACACCCACAAGCATTAATAAAGTTCATTCGTCATATAAATGCGGTATATTCAGTACAGCGCGGTCCAATCTTAGTTCACTGTAGTGCTGGTGTTGGACGAACAGGTACATTGGTAGCTTTGGACTCTTTATTGCAGCAATTAGATGAAGAGGCTCAAGTTTCAATTTTTAATACTGTATGTGACTTACGTCATCAACGAAACTTCCTTGTCCAATCTTTGGTAAGTATTTAGTTTTATACCTATTCTCGACGCACTCTTATAGACTCTCTTTTAACTCAGAATTATAGTTTATTTAATGAGAAGTAACTCAGTTTATAAGAAATGTATTCCAGTTAAGCTACCATCGTATCATCCAAAGGATGAAGATATTATGGCCAAAATATTATAACGGATATCAAGTTAATATATTTACACATGTGATTAATGTTTGCATGATAGAATAATTAATAAGTTACCAAAGATACCTTAGACCAGACATCGGCAGAGCGTAAAATTGCCTTTGCACACTAACACCACTTTTTGAGTAGCGCTCTCTAGCATTCAGTGCACTGATACAAAGGTTTGTAAGAATGATTTCTTTTAATTTTTTTTGCCAAGTACGTACGTGTGAAAGAAAATAAATCCAGAGAGCTCTTAAGGTGGCTCTTTGCCGATGTCTGCCTTAGACTATCTATCTAGTTCAGTGATGTTCACGCCCAGCGTTGCCGCTTTGGTCCAATTGGACCAAAATTGGTAGTTTCAAGTTAACAAATTGACTTTTGGTAGTTTGGTTGGTTTGTTCCGATATTTGTCGTATTTTGGTAGGCTACGATATTTCTGAATACATAAGTATTTTTAAGAACAAAATAATTAAAATAATAACGAAAAAACTACTTATGTTATGCCAAAATAATAAAACTACATATTTGCAAAATATGAAGATAGCATTTTCTTAAATATTTAGTTTAGTCAGGTAAATGTGTATTTATTTAGTAGTGTTGAGTTCAAAAAATGCCAAAGGCCTCTCAAAACTTTTATTTTCTAATAATGTGTGTTAAACTCTGCTTCAATATTTCAGTTTCATCTGACACTTTAAATATCCAATTACGGAAATTAGGACGCTTAATTTATTTCTATATGAAACTTATTTGTGTTGAATTTTTTCGGGATACCAACAATTTTAGGATTTTTATGCTCGTTTAAGTAATTTTCGGAAGAGGGCCTTATATGGGAGCTATGGTCAATTATGAATTGAATTTTTAGGTGTAATTTATTTGTAAAAATGTTATTTAATATCTATATAAATCAAGCATTTATGACGGATAATATCTTATTTCTGGAGGACATTTATATGGGGGCTATGTGAAATACATGTACAGCCAGCCAGACAGACGTACAGAGGACATCGTTAAATCGACTCGAAAATAAAATCTCGAACACTGAACGATTTTAACATATTTATGATTGTAGTGTTATTAAATAACTTTCTTCCTCTGGGTAATTTTATAGCAGCAATAATATAATTTTAAGTTAACTATTAATTTTGAAACGAATCCATATAGCATTTCTAAAATATTTTAAATTTGGTAGGTTTTGGTAGTTTTTAATTAGAAATTTGGTAGGAAAAATATTTTATGAGTGGCAACGCTGTTCACGCCATACAACAATTGTTTGAAAAATTTACACACATTTGTTATGCTCTTTTAAAAACTTTTGTTCATTCATCGCTGAGAATGCGAAGAAAACACATGTGACGGACTATCGTATTTTTTTCAGAAATTTATTAAGCATTGTTGTTGGTTGTTTTTGTTTGAAGCATAGCAAACACACGCGTGTCAATTACAATTGAACACAATAAAACAAAGTCAAAAATAAATACAAAATTTAAGAGAATTTCGGACTTACAATGTATATTTTTTCATTTCCTTAAAATTTAAATTACATTCATTTAATAAATTAGTTTTATTTGACAAAAATTCTAAATCTAAACTTTCTTCACTTTGTTATTATTTTAAGTGTTTGACATTATGGGTAGCTCTCTCACCAATACATCTTCATTTTTATTTTTGAACATCACTGATCTAGTTGTCATATACACATTAATGCGCAGCCCATAGCACAATTCTGTAAGATCAAATCACACGTATTCTTATGCTCTTACATTTTAGTAGTCGTTGTCCACTCAACGAGACAACTAGGAATATGCATGAGCACTGGTCTATGACTTTTTCTATATTTTTTCCGTTTTTTTTTATTTGTGTGTTTGTAGGTGCACTGAATAAAATAAAGAATTGGATGTGTTGGTGAGAGTAAGTCTACTGGTGATAGAATTTACCCAGCAGTTCTAGGAGACAGTACCGAACTAGTGATTTTACCCATCATTTAGGGTGGGATCTAGTTACTTCAATAGCCACGTAACTAGTCATTTTAACACGGGTCAATTGTCTCTTTTTGATTACAATGGGACTGTCTAATAGCTGGTCCAAAGTAGGCAACGCATTGGATTCACATACTGGTCACAAAGCGTCAGTTACCTTGCTAGCTTTGTAACTGGTTACTTGATCTGCTACTTGACTAGTTATTTAAACACGTGCATGTCCTAAGCAGGGGGTCAATTGACCCTTTAGTAGTCAACGCTTCTGGTGGGTAAAATAAAGTGCAGTACAAAAAAAGTTTGAAGTGACTTCACCAAACGTTACTAAGAGACACTAAAGTCTCTATTGACTTCATGCTATGTTACATGGGATTTCAGTATACTTAAGCATAAATAAAAATAAACTGTATGAGAATTATATTAACACAATTTGTAAAAAACCAGTTTGTACGAATTACTCACAAAAAGTTTAAAGTGACTGCACTCTAGATTACTTAGAGACACTTAAGTGACAATTGTATTCACACTAGATTACATGGGATACTTAAAGTAACCAATTGTCTTCTCTCTGCACTACAAAGTTCACACACGTGTCAAATGTCCAAAATATATAAAATGGAGTCAGCCAAGTGATAAGACATTTGTGGCAGTTACTGTCTTTAAGGGATACATTGACTACTTGCTTAACTGCTGGGTATTGATGAAATCTATAAACGCTGTATGTCGGTACGGCTTTGCAAAAGCGAGTTATGACTTTTTTCCGGCTAGATTGAGCATTTGGACCACTGTGCGGCGTAGAAATATGGGGTACAACTAGCACAACAAACTTAAAAATTATTCAACGAGTTCAAACCAAAATATTGGGAACTATTGTCAACGCGGAATGGTATATTAGAGATGAGGACATACATCGAGATCTAAAAGTCAAAACAGTAAAAGAAATTATTCGTATCAGCAGCATTAAACATACAACTCGTTTAATACAACATTCCAACATGGAACTCTGGCAGTTGCCGGCAAACGGAACCCTGGCACCCGAAAGACTTAAACGGTAGCTGAGCGATACTAGGGGAGACACATGCTGTGAAAAATCAAAAAATGAATATAACACTTATCAATCTAACATTCGATTTAAAAAAAAATATCTACTTGAGGGAGACGAATTCAATGATTGCTCATTATCTTCTGTAAATAATCTCTAATCTGGAGATAGCATACTTATTTATTTACAATATATTCATCATGAAATTTTTTTTTATCCAGGCTTTGTAAAACGATTTTTTCTCTTTTTTATGAAAATATTGCTTTATAAAACTTTGATAAAATATGAATTTCATTTTGAATAAATGATTTAATCCATATATTTCATTGTATTATATAATAATAGTAGAATTTCATGTTCTTTCTATTGAATTTTGTATATCAGCTTTTATTTGCAATTTATATATATTTTGCTTATTTATTAATTTATATCAACTATTCATCTCAGAAGTTACATTATTTTTAACGTCAGATTATTATATTATTAATTTGCATATAGTTATCAGTTTTATTCTTATATATATTTATTATGGATTCCTTTGTTAATTTGGGCCCAGTATGTAGCAACAACTCTGTGCTTCGTACTAACCTTTTAAACTTTGTGGGGCATTTAAAGATTGGTCATTATAATATTCAAAGTTTTAGTACAGCCTCATCTTCATTTAAATTTAATGAGATAAGGAACGTTTTAGTGGTAATGTTCTTGACATTGTGGGTCTGAGCGAAACATGACTTTGCCTGAAACTGTCAATATCTTTGGTTATGATATGTGTAGAAGTGATAGACCTAGATCTGTAAGGGCTGGGGGAGTAGCTTTGCTTATATCTAAGATTATTAAATAAATGTGGTTTTTACATCTGATAGGTATGGTGTATTTATTTTACTGAAATAATTTTACGTGGAATAAAGATTCTAATAGGTGTGATTTTAATATTTTGGATGAAATTGTTGGTGATATGATTGTTAGGTATACTAATGTTTGTATTATGGGGGATTTTAATATAAATATGTTTTGTTCTAGAAATTCTAATATAGTTAGACAGATATGTCATGGTATGGGTTTGATATGTCATCATAATTCGGCTCCTACTCATTATGATGTTAATAATAATTCTACTTCTCTTATCGATTACTTTCTGTTGAGCCCCTCTCTTGTTGTTGGTACATCTGGTCAAATGCAATGTCCAGGTATTAGGTTAGGTTATGAAGGCAGCTAGTTATCAACCAGCTCACTTGGGTCCATGAAATTGGTCCCTTTGTGTTACCCTAAAGATCATGCTCAGGACCTCAAGAGATCCTTCACATGTCAGAACTGGGTTCAATGCCGAACCAACCTGACGCACGAATGAACGAATCCATCCTCCTGATATCCAGAGTAGATAGATCCGCTAGGCCGTGCAAAAATGGACTACCTATTGTCGCAGTCCGCACCCCTGCTAAGGCAGGGCAAAGACAGAGGAGATGTTCAATCGTCTCATTCTCGTCTTCATCATGGCAACTTCTACAGAAGTCATTATATGGAGTATTCATTCTCCTAGCATGCTCACCTATCAAGCAATGCCCCGTGAGCACTGACATCAGAGCTCGAAGCCTAGCCCGAGGTAGCCCCGTGAGGGACATTGACCTATGATGGTCATAAACGGGCCAGGTGAGTCTCGATATCGTGCAGTTTGTCAAGTTAGAGCATCTGAGTTGAGCAGACTCAAATAATTTACGCTGTATGATTGACTTACAGCAAGACAGCGGTGAACCGACCAAGTTATCGATCTCGTCATTTTGTAGACGAGAGCCTCTTTTGGCCAGTTCATCCGCAATAGCATTGCCAGGTACACCAGAGTGACCAGGCACCCAGAATAACTCCAGGTTAGAATGTCTCGCCATCTCATTAAGAGATACCCGGCATTCATGTACCAATATGGATGTCGAGTAGACGCCAGATAGGGATTTGATAGCAGGCTTACTGTCGGTA
>NC_088782.1:78807200-78809700 GCF_958450345.1 Calliphora vicina | reverse complement strand
TATTATTATTATTATTATTATTATTATTATTATTATTATTATTATTATTATTATTATTATTATTATTATTATTATTATTATTATTATTATTATTATTATTATTATTATTATTATTATTATTATTATTATTATTATTATTATTATTATTATTATTATTATTATTATTATTATTATTATTATTATTATTATTATTATTATTATTATTATTATTATTATTATTATTATTATTATTATTATTATTATTATTATTATTATTATTATTATTATTATTATTATTATTATTATTATTATTATTATTATTATTATTATTATTATTATTATTATTATTATTATTATTATTATTATTATTATTATTATTATTATTATTATTATTATTATTATTATTATATTATTATTATTATTATTATTATTATTATTATTATTATTATTATTATTATTATTATTATTATTATTATTATTATTATTATTATTATTATTATTATTATTATTATTATTATTATTATTATTATTATTATTATTATTATTATATTATTATTATTATTATTATTATTATTATTATTATTATTATTATTATTATTATTATTATTATTATTATTATTATTATTATTATTATTATTATTATTATTATTATTATTATTATTATTATTATTATTATTATTATTATTATTATTATTATTATTATTATTATTATTATTATTATTATTATTATTATTATTATTATTATTATTATTATTATTATTATTATTATTATTATTATTATTATTATTATTATTATTATTATTATTATTATTATTATTATTATTATTATTATTATTATTATTATTATTATTATTATTATTATTATTATTATTATTATTATTATTATTATTATTATTATTATTATTATTATTATTATTATTATTATTATTATTATTATTATTATTATTATTATTATTATTATTATTATTATTATTATTATTATTATTATTATTATTATTATTATTATTATTATTATTATTATTATTATTATTATTATTATTATTATTATTATTATTATTATTATTATTATTATTATTATTATTATTATTATTATTATTATTATTATTATTATTATATTATTATTATTATTATTATTATTATTATTATTATTATTATTATTATTATTATTATTATTATTATTATTATTATTATTATTATTATTATTATTATTATTATTATTATTATTATTATTATTATTATTATTATTATTATTATTATTATTATTATTATTATTATTATTATTATTATTATTATTATTATTATTATTATTATTATTATTATTATTATTATTATTATTATTATTATTATTATTATTATTATTATTATTATTATTATTATTATTATTATTATTATTATTATTATTATTATTATTATTATTATTATTATTATTATTATTATTATTATTATTATTATTATTATTATTATTATTATTATTATTATTATTATTATTATTATTATTATTATTATTATTATTATTATTATTATTATTATTATTATTATTATTATTATTATTATTATTATTATTATTATTATTATTATTATTATTATTATTATTATTATTATTATTATTATTATTATTATTATTATTATTATTATTATTATTATTATTATTATTATTATTATTATTATTATTATTATTATTATTATTATTATTATTATTATTATTATTATTATTATTATTATTATTATTATTATTATTATTATTATTATTATTATTATTATTATTATTATTATTATTATTATTATTATTATTATTATTATTATTATTATTATTATTATTATTATTATTATTATTATTATATTATTATTATTATTATTATTATTATTATTATTATTATTATTATTATTATTATTATTATTATTATTATTATTATTATTATTATTATTATTATTATTATTATTATTATTATTATTATTATTATTATTATTATTATTATTATTATTATTATTATTATTATTATTATTATTATTATTATTATTATTATTATTATTATTATTATTATTATTATTATTATTATTATTATTATTATTATTATTATTATTATTATTATTATTATTATTATTATTATTATTATTATTATTATTATTATTATTATTATTATTATTATTATTATTATTATTATATATTAAATTAATTATTATTACAAATAAATAACAAAATTAAATTATTCAACATTTCCATAGAAAAAAAGTGATTTTTATTCCTGAGGTTAACATATTATGGGTATTACAGTATCGAGGCTATGAAATTTTAGTTGGGTATGTTACATACCATCGGAAAGGCTAATGTGTCTAGTTTCTCTGCGTAAGTTTAATTTTTAAGGTTTACACACAAATATGAAAAAAATTAAAATAGTGCAAATTTAAAAACCTTTGTCTTGAGTTACAAAACATTTATTTTGATAGATATCCCACTCGCATCCCACTAAGCGACCAAAAAGGTTTTAAAGGAAAAGACCTAAGCTTTCTTTTGAGAAAAAAA